>NW_026526974.1:0-89801 GCF_024362965.1 Panthera pardus
AAAATCTCATTCTAGGAAGTTAGACTTGTTTCAAAAGCAATGTAGGGCCTATGCATAAAGTGCCATACACCCAACTCTGTCAGACAGCACTGGGTTATCCATCTTTGAACTAACATTGTGCTTCATTAGTTAATATAGTGCTTTAAAACTTATTGGGGGGAACTATGTGGGCAGTTCCATACACTCAACTCTGTGAAACAAAAACCTGGTGAGACCATCTTTGAACTACTGTCAGATTTCAAAAATTGAGAGGTGTTTGAAAACCCATGCAGGGCCTAGGTAGAAGGAGCCATATATCCTCAACTCTGAAACAACACTGTGAGGTAACCATCATTCAATTAACACCTTGTTTCACTGAGAAGAGTTTGAAAACCTATGCTGGTTTTACACAAAAAAGTGCCATAAACTCAAATCTGCCAAGAAAAATGTGGGGAAATAGTCTTCCGCCTAACATCTGGTTTCAGGAAGTGAAAACTGAAAACCTATGTGGGGCCTACAGAGTTAGGGCCATATGTGAAATCACTCTATGGTGAAAACGTCTTGCAAATAACATTTATCTTATTTCAGAAATTGAGAAGTGCTTGAAAACCCATGCAGGGCCTAGGTGGAAGGGAAAATATCCTCAAATCTGAAACACTGTGAGGTAGCCATCTTTCAATTAACACCTTGTTTACTGAGAAGTGTTTGAAAACCTATGCAGCTTCTACACAGAAAGTGCCACATGCTCAAATCTGTAAAACAACACTGTGGTGAAACCGTCTTTCAAATAACATCTGGGTTCACTTGTGGGGGCTTATGCGGAAAATGCCATATATAAAACTTGGTCAAGCAGCTTTTGGGGAAACCATCATCTTGTTTCACCAATGTAGAAAGGTTTGAAAAACTTTACTAAGAGTGATGAGGAAAGTGACAAATTCCCGACTCTGTGAAAATATACCATGGAGCAAGCATCTTTCAACTCACATCTTGTTTCTCTAAGTTCAAAGTGTTTGAAATCCTATGAAAGGTCTAACAGCAATGTGCCATATACCCAACTGTGTAAATAAACATAAGTGTGGTGAAAATGATCTTTCAACTAATATCTGGTTTACTCAGTTACAACTGTTTGAAAACACATGCGGGTCCTAGGTGGATAGTGCCATACACTCAATGAAACAACACTGTGGTGAAACCCACTCTCAACTAACTTCTCATTGCACAGAGTTACAAACGTTTGCAAACCTAAGTGGAGCCTACACGGAAAGTGCCATATACTCAAGTCCATGAAATAACACTGTGGGGAAACCATCTTTCAAATAACATCTGGTTTCCCTAAGAAGCATTTGAAAAACCCACGTGGAGCCTATGCAGAAAGTTCATTATACTCAAATCTATCAGGCAGAACTTTAAGAAAACTATGTTTTAATTAACCTCTTGTTTTACTAAGTTACAAGTATTTGAAAACCATTCAGTCATACAACAAAAGAGCCATATCCCTAACTTTAGGAAATACCATGGGGATCCCATCTTTCCACTAACAGCTCATTTCACAATATTAGAGATGTTAGTAAACCCATTCAGGGCCTACACGGAAAGTGCCATATACTGACCTCTGTGAAAACAGAGTGGTGAAACAATCTTTCAACTAATATTTGGTTTCATTGAGTTAAAATTGAAAACTTTGCGGGACCCGTGAGAAAAGCACAATGTATTAACCCTGTGATAGAAGACTGAGGGGGAAACCATATTCCAACTAAAATGTTTCATTGTTACAAGTGTGTGAAAAGCATCCAGAGACTACAAAGTGCCATACACTCAACTTTGTGACCCAACACTGTGGGGAAACCATCTTTCAACTAACATCTTGTTTCCCAAAAGTGGTGTTTGAAGACCCATGTAGAATCTGCGTCAAAAGTGCGAGGTAGTCAACTCCTTTAAACAGCACTGTGGGGAATACATGTTTCAACTATCTTCTAATTTCACTTAGGAGTGTTGGAAAACCTATGAAATTTCTATGCAGAAAGTGACAAAGACTCAAATATGTAAAACAACACTGTGGTGAAACCATCTTTCAAATATATCTGGGTTCACTGGTTAGGAGTATTTGAAAACTTATGCGGAGCCTACATGGAAAGTATCTTGCACTCACTCTGTCAAGCAACACACTGGGGAAGCTGTCCTTCAATTAATACCTTATTTCACTAAATTAGATGTGTTTGAAAACCATGCGGGGCCTACAATGAAACTGCCATATACTCACCTCTGTGAAACAACACTCTGGGGAAACAATCTTTCTCCTCGCATCTGGTTTCAATAAGTTACAATTGTACGAAAGAACTCCCGAAGGCCTACGGGCATAGTACCTGATACCTAACTTTGTGAAACAACACTGTGGGGAAAACGTATTGCAACTAAAAACCGGTTTCACTAAGTTAGAAGTGTTTGAAAACCCGGGGTGGGAACAATGGGGATAGTGAGACATACTCAACTTTGTGAAACAACACTGTGATGAATCGGTTTGTCAACTAAAATCTGATTTCACTTAGAACTGTTTGTAAAACCATGTGGGGCCTATGAGAATAGTTCCATATACACAGCTCTGTGAAACAACACTATGGGGAAACCATATTTCAACTAATATCTCATTTCGTTAAGTTAAACTTGTTTGAAACACTTGTGGGGCCTAGGAAGATAGGGCCATATACTAAAGGCTGTCAAACAACATTGAGGGAAATCCATGTTTTAACTAACATCATGTTTCACTAAGTCACTAGTGTTTTAAAACCCCTGCAGGGAACTATGAGAAAACTGCCATACACTAAACTGTGTGAAAAAAAAACATAAACAATCTTTGAGCTACTGTCTGGTTTGAAAAATATAGAAGAGTTTAAAACCCATTGCAGGGCATAGATGGAAAGGGCCATATACTCTGAAACAACATTGTGATGTAACCGTCTTACAATTAACACCTTGATTCATTAAGTGAGAAGCCATTGAAATCCTAAGCGGGTACTACCCAGAAAGTGTCATAGGCTCAACTCTGTAAAACAACACTATGGTGAAACATTCGTTCAAATATCATCTGCGATCACAAGTTAAAAATGTTAGAAAACCTATCTTGAGCTTGAACGGAAAGTATCTTACAAAGAAGTGTTTGAAAAGCCATGCGGGAACTAAAACAAAAGAGCGATATACTCTGCCAAGAGACACTGTGGAGAAACAATATTTCTCTTAAAATCTGGTTTCAAAAAATTACAAGGTCCTATCAAAAGACACCCGCAAGAGTACAAGCGTAGTGCCATACACTCAAAACTCTGAAACAACAATGTGAGGAAGCCGACGTTCAAGTAACATCTGGTTTCACAAAGGAGTGTTTGAAAAACCATGTGGAGCCTAAGAGAATCGTTCGTACACTCAATTCAGTGAAACAAAACTGAGGGGTAACATTCAACTGTCAACTTGTTTCTTTAAGTTAGAAAGGATAGAAAAACTCTGTGAGTCCTAAGAAAAAGTTCTTTAGACACCACATTACAAAACAAAATTGAAGTGAAACCACCGTTCAAGTGTCGCCTTGACTCAGGAAGTTAGAAGTGTCTGAAAACCTGTGTGAGGCTTCAGCAAGAAGTGCACTTCGGGGAAACCAACTTTCGACTAACATCCCGTCTCACTGAGTTCGGAGTGTTTGAAATCGTATGCGGGGACGATGCAGAAAGTTCCATGAGTTCCACTCTGTCAGGCGGCACGTTGGGGAAACCATCTTTCAACTAACATCTTGTATCCCTCAGTGAGAAGTGTTTGAAGACCTATGCGGAGAAACATACGGAGGGTGACGCGCACCAGCCACTGGGAAAGAATCCTGTGGAGAACTCATCTTTCAATGAGCATCATGTTTCACTAAGGTGGAAGTGTCGCAACCCACCCCCCCCACCCCACCCCCCGACCCTCCCGCCCCCGCGGGGCCTATGCCGAAAGTGCCATAAACTCAACCCTGTGAAACTGCACTTTGGGGGCAACCATCTTTCAACTAACATGTTGCATCAACAAGTTAAAAGTGTTTGAAAACCTATGCGGGGAACGATGTGGAAAGTGGCATGATTTCGAAACTCTGAAAGCATACTGCAGAGAAACCATCTCTCAACGAACATGTTGTTTGACTAAGTTAGAAGAGTTTGAAAACGTATGCGGACGTATCAGGTAGGTGTTGTCTAGTCTTTGTTTCAATAAGAAGTGTTTGAAAACCCACGCAGGGCTTATGCAGAAATGCTTGAACGCAACTCTGTGAAACAATAGTGTGGTGATAGCATCTTTCAACTAATGTCTCATTTCACAAAGTTAGAATAGTTTTAAAATCTATGCAGAACCTACATGAAAAGTCCCATATACCCAACTCTGTGAAACAAAATGGTGGCAAAGAGTCTTTCACCTAACATTTGGTTTCAGGAAATGAGAACTGCTTGAAAATCTATGGGAAGCCTACAGGGTAAGGTCCATAAACTCAACTCTGTGAAACCACACTGTGGTGAAATCGTCTTTCAAGTAACATCTATCTGATTTCAGAAAATGAGAAGTGTTTGAAAATCCATGCAGGGTCTGGGAGGAATGGGGATCTATATTCAACTCTGTGAAACAACACAGTGGGGAAACCGTCTTTCAACTTAAAACTGGTTTCACGAAGTTAGAAGTGTTTGAAACACCATGCGGAGCGTATGAGGATAGTGCCACATACTCAGCTCTGTGAAACAACACTATGAGGAAGCCATCTTTCAACTAAAATCTCATTCTAGGAAGTTAGACTTGTTTCAAAAGCAATGTAGGGCCTATGCATAAAGTGCCATACACCCAACTCTGTCAGACAGCACTGGGTTATCCATCTTTGAACTAACATTGTGCTTCATTAGTTAATATAGTGCTTTAAAACTTATTGGGGGAACTATGTGGGCAGTTCCATACACTCAACTCTGTGAAACAAAAACCTGGTGAGACCATCTTTGAACTACTGTCAGATTTCAAAAATTGAGAGGTGTTTGAAAACCCATGCAGGGCCTAGGTAGAAGGAGCCATATATCCTCAACTCTGAAACAACACTGTGAGGTAACCATCATTCAATTAACACCTTGTTTCACTGAGAAGAGTTTGAAAACCTATGCTGGTTTTACACAAAAAAGTGCCATAAACTCAAATCTGCCAAAGAAAAATGTGGGGAAATAGTCTTCCGCCTAACATCTGGTTTCAGGAAGTGAAAACTGAAAACCTATGTGGGGCCTACAGAGTTAGGGCCATATGTGAAATCACTCTATGGTGAAAACGTCTTGCAAATAACATTTATCTTATTTCAGAAATTGAGAAGTGCTTGAAAACCCATGCAGGGCCTAGGTGGAAGGGAAAATATCCTCAAATCTGAAACACTGTGAGGTAGCCATCTTTCAATTAACACCTTGTTTACTGAGAAGTGTTTGAAAACCTATGCAGCTTCTACACAGAAAGTGCCACATGCTCAAATCTGTAAAACAACACTGTGGTGAAACCGTCTTTCAAATAACATCTGGGTTCACTTGTGGGGGCTTATGCGGAAAATGCCATATATAAAACTTGGTCAAGCAGCTTTTGGGGAAACCATCATCTTGTTTCACCAATGTAGAAAGGTTTGAAAAACTTTACTAAGAGTGATGAGGAAAGTGACAAATTCCCGACTCTGTGAAAATATACCATGGAGCAAGCATCTTTCAACTCACATCTTGTTTCTCTAAGTTCAAAGTGTTTGAAATCCTATGAAAGGTCTAACAGCAATGTGCCATATACCCAACTGTGTAAATAAACATAAGTGTGGTGAAATGATCTTTCAACTAATATCTGGTTTACTCAGTTACAACTGTTTGAAAACACATGCGGGTCCTAGGTGGATAGTGCCATACACTCAATGAAACAACACTGTGGTGAAACCCACTCTCAACTAACTTCTCATTGCACAGAGTTACAAACGTTTGCAAACCTAAGTGGAGCCTACACGGAAAGTGCCATATACTCAAGTCCATGAAATAACACTGTGGGGAAACCATCTTTCAAATAACATCTGGTTTCCCTAAGAAGCATTTGAAAACCCACGTGGAGCCTATGCAGAAAGTTCATTATACTCAAATCTATCAGGCAGAACTTTAAGAAAACTATGTTTTAATTAACCTCTTGTTTTACTAAGTTACAAGTATTTGAAAACCATTCAGTCATACAACAAAAGAGCCATATCCCTAACTTTAGGAAATACCATGGGGATCCCATCTTTCCACTAACAGCTCATTTCACAATATTAGAGATGTTAGTAAACCCATTCAGGGCCTACACGGAAAGTGCCATATACTGACCTCTGTGAAAACAGAGTGGTGAAACAATCTTTCAACTAATATTTGGTTTCATTGAGTTAAAATTGAAAACTTTGCGGGACCCGTGAGAAAAGCACAATGTATTAACCCTGTGATAGAAGACTGAGGGGAAACCATATTCCAACTAAAATGTTTCATTGTTACAAGTGTGTGAAAAGCATCCAGAGACTACAAAGTGCCATACACTCAACTTTGTGACCCAACACTGTGGGGAAACCATCTTTCAACTAACATCTTGTTTCCCAAAAGTGGTGTTTGAAGACCCATGTAGAATCTGCGTCAAAAGTGCGAGGTAGTCAACTCCTTTAAACAGCACTGTGGGGAATACATGTTTCAACTATCTTCTAATTTCACTTAGGAGTGTTGGAAAACCTATGAAATTTCTATGCAGAAAGTGACAAAGACTCAAATATGTAAAACAACACTGTGGTGAAACCATCTTTCAAATATATCTGGGTTCACTGGTTAGGAGTATTTGAAAACTTATGCGGAGCCTACATGGAAAGTATCTTGCACTCACTCTGTCAAGCAACACACTGGGGAAGCTGTCCTTCAATTAATACCTTATTTCACTAAATTAGATGTGTTTGAAAACCATGCGGGGCCTACAATGAAACTGCCATATACTCACCTCTGTGAAACAACACTCTGGGGAAACAATCTTTCTCCTCGCATCTGGTTTCAATAAGTTACAATTGTACGAAAGAACTCCCGAAGGCCTACGGGCATAGTACCTGATACCTAACTTTGTGAAACAACACTGTGGGGAAAACGTATTGCAACTAAAAACCGGTTTCACTAAGTTAGAAGTGTTTGAAAACCCGGGTGGGAACAATGGGGATAGTGAGACATACTCAACTTTGTGAAACAACACTGTGATGAATCGGTTTGTCAACTAAAATCTGATTTCACTTAGAACTGTTTGTAAAACCATGTGGGGCCTATGAGAATAGTTCCATATACACAGCTCTGTGAAACAACACTATGGGGAAACCATATTTCAACTAATATCTCATTTCGTTAAGTTAAACTTGTTTGAAACACTTGTGGGGCCTAGGAAGATAGGGCCATATACTAAAGGCTGTCAAACAACATTGAGGGAAATCCATGTTTTAACTAACATCATGTTTCACTAAGTCACTAGTGTTTTAAAACCCCTGCAGGGAACTATGAGAAAACTGCCATACACTAAACTGTGTGAAAAAAAACATAAACAATCTTTGAGCTACTGTCTGGTTTGAAAAATATAGAAGAGTTTAAAACCCATTGCAGGGCATAGATGGAAAGGGCCATATACTCTGAAACAACATTGTGATGTAACCGTCTTACAATTAACACCTCGATTCTGTAAGTGAGAAGCCATTGAAATCCTAAGCGGGTACTACCCAGAAAGTGTCATAGGCTCAACTCTGTAAAACAACACTATGGTGAAACATTCGTTCAAATATCATCTGCGATCACAAGTTAAAAATGTTAGAAAACCTATCTTGAGCTTGAACGGAAAGTATCTTACAAAGAAGTGTTTGAAAAGCATGCGGGAACTAAAACAAAAGAGCGATATACTCTGCCAAGAGACACTGTGGAGAAACAATATTTCTCTTAAAATCTGGTTTCAAAAAATTACAAGTCTATCAAAAGACACCCGCAAGAGTACAAGCGTAGTGCCATACACTCAAAACTCTGAAACAACAATGTGAGGAAGCCGACGTTCAAGTAACATCTGGTTTCACAAAGGAGTGTTTGAAAAACCATGTGGAGCCTAAGAGAATCGTTCGTACACTCAATTCAGTGAAACAAAACTGAGGGGTAACATTCAACTGTCAACTTGTTTCTTTAAGTTAGAAAGGATAGAAAAACTCTGTGAGTCCTAAGAAAAAGTTCTTTAGACACCACATTACAAAACAAAATTGAAGTGAAACCACCGTTCAAGTGTCGCCTTGACTCAGGAAGTTAGAAGTGTCTGAAAACCTGTGTGAGGCTTCAGCAAGAAGTGCACTTCGGGGAAACCAACTTTCGACTAACATCCCGTCTCACTGAGTTCGGAGTGTTTGAAATCGTATGCGGGGACGATGCAGAAAGTTCCATGAGTTCCACTCTGTCAGGCGGCACGTTGGGGAAACCATCTTTCAACTAACATCTTGTATCCCTCAGTGAGAAGTGTTTGAAGACCTATGCGGAGAAACATACGGAGGGTGACGCGCACCAGCCACTGGGAAAGAATCCTGTGGAGAACTCATCTTTCAATGAGCATCATGTTTCACTAAGGTGGAAGTGTCGCAACCCACCCCCCCCACCCCACCCCCCGACCCTCCCGCCCCCGCGGGGCCTATGCCGAAAGTGCCATAAACTCAACCCTGTGAAACTGCACTTTGGGGGCAACCATCTTTCAACTAACATGTTGCATCAACAAGTTAAAAGTGTTTGAAAACCTATGCGGGGAACGATGTGGAAAGTGGCATGATTTCGAAACTCTGAAAGCATACTGCAGAGAAACCATCTCTCAACGAACATGTTGTTTGACTAAGTTAGAAGAGTTTGAAAACGTATGCGGACGTATCAGGTAGGTGTTGTCTAGTCTTTGTTTCAATAAGAAGTGTTTGAAAACCCACGCAGGGCTTATGCAGAAATGCTTGAACGCAACTCTGTGAAACAATAGTGTGGTGATAGCATCTTTCAACTAATGTCTCATTTCACAAAGTTAGAATAGTTTTAAAATCTATGCAGAACCTACATGAAAAGTCCCATATACCCAACTCTGTGAAACAAAATGGTGGCAAAGAGTCTTTCACCTAACATTTGGTTTCAGGAAATGAGAACTGCTTGAAAATCTATGGGAAGCCTACAGGGTAAGGTCCATAAACTCAACTCTGTGAAACCACACTGTGGTGAAATCGTCTTTCAAGTAACATCTATCTGATTTCAGAAAATGAGAAGTGTTTGAAAATCCATGCAGGGTCTGGGAGGAATGGGGATCTATATTCAACTCTGTGAAACAACACAGTGGGGAAACCGTCTTTCAACTTAAAACTGGTTTCACGAAGTTAGAAGTGTTTGAAACACCATGCGGAGCGTATGAGGATAGTGCCACATACTCAGCTCTGTGAAACAACACTATGAGGAAGCCATCTTTCAACTAAAATCTCATTCTAGGAAGTTAGACTTGTTTCAAAAGCAATGTAGGGCCTATGCATAAAGTGCCATACACCCAACTCTGTCAGACAGCACTGGGTTATCCATCTTTGAACTAACACTGTGCTTCATTAGTTAATATAGTGCTTTAAAACTTATTGGGGGAACTATGTGGGCAGTTCCATACACTCAACTCTGTGAAACAAAAACCTGGTGAGACCATCTTTGAACTACTGTCAGATTTCAAAAATTGAGAGGTGTTTGAAAACCCATGCAGGGCCTAGGTAGAAGGAGCCATATATCCTCAACTCTGAAACAACACTGTGAGGTAACCATCATTCAATTAACACCTTGTTTCACTGAGAAGAGTTTGAAAACCTATGCTGGTTTTACACAAAAAAGTGCCATAAACTCAAATCTGCCAAAGAAAAATGTGGGGAAATAGTCTTCCGCCTAACATCTGGTTTCAGGAAGTGAAAACTGAAAACCTATGTGGGGCCTACAGAGTTAGGGCCATATGTGAAATCACTCTATGGTGAAAACGTCTTGCAAATAACATTTATCTTATTTCAGAAATTGAGAAGTGCTTGAAAACCCATGCAGGGCCTAGGTGGAAGGGAAAATATCCTCAAATCTGAAACACTGTGAGGTAGCCATCTTTCAATTAACACCTTGTTTACTGAGAAGTGTTTGAAAACCTATGCAGCTTCTACACAGAAAGTGCCACATGCTCAAATCTGTAAAACAACACTGTGGTGAAACCGTCTTTCAAATAACATCTGGGTTCACTTGTGGGGGCTTATGCGGAAAATGCCATATATAAAACTTGGTCAAGCAGCTTTTGGGGAAACCATCATCTTGTTTCACCAATGTAGAAAGGTTTGAAAAACTTTACTAAGAGTGATGAGGAAAGTGACAAATTCCCGACTCTGTGAAAATATACCATGGAGCAAGCATCTTTCAACTCACATCTTGTTTCTCTAAGTTCAAAGTGTTTGAAATCCTATGAAAGGTCTAACAGCAATGTGCCATATACCCAACTGTGTAAATAAACATAAGTGTGGTGAAATGATCTTTCAACTAATATCTGGTTTACTCAGTTACAACTGTTTGAAAACACATGCGGGTCCTAGGTGGATAGTGCCATACACTCAATGAAACAACACTGTGGTGAAACCCACTCTCAACTAACTTCTCATTGCACAGAGTTACAAACGTTTGCAAACCTAAGTGGAGCCTACACGGAAAGTGCCATATACTCAAGTCCATGAAATAACACTGTGGGGAAACCATCTTTCAAATAACATCTGGTTTCCCTAAGAAGCATTTGAAAACCCACGTGGAGCCTATGCAGAAAGTTCATTATACTCAAATCTATCAGGCAGAACTTTAAGAAAACTATGTTTTAATTAACCTCTTGTTTTACTAAGTTACAAGTATTTGAAAACCATTCAGTCATACAACAAAAGAGCCATATCCCTAACTTTAGGAAATACCATGGGGATCCCATCTTTCCACTAACAGCTCATTTCACAATATTAGAGATGTTAGTAAACCCATTCAGGGCCTACACGGAAAGTGCCATATACTGACCTCTGTGAAAACAGAGTGGTGAAACAATCTTTCAACTAATATTTGGTTTCATTGAGTTAAAATTGAAAACTTTGCGGGACCCGTGAGAAAAGCACAATGTATTAACCCTGTGATAGAAGACTGAGGGGAAACCATATTCCAACTAAAATGTTTCATTGTTACAAGTGTGTGAAAAGCATCCAGAGACTACAAAGTGCCATACACTCAACTTTGTGACCCAACACTGTGGGGAAACCATCTTTCAACTAACATCTTGTTTCCCAAAAGTGGTGTTTGAAGACCCATGTAGAATCTGCGTCAAAAGTGCGAGGTAGTCAACTCCTTTAAACAGCACTGTGGGGAATACATGTTTCAACTATCTTCTAATTTCACTTAGGAGTGTTGGAAAACCTATGAAATTTCTATGCAGAAAGTGACAAAGACTCAAATATGTAAAACAACACTGTGGTGAAACCATCTTTCAAATATATCTGGGTTCACTGGTTAGGAGTATTTGAAAACTTATGCGGAGCCTACATGGAAAGTATCTTGCACTCACTCTGTCAAGCAACACACTGGGGAAGCTGTCCTTCAATTAATACCTTATTTCACTAAATTAGATGTGTTTGAAAACCATGCGGGGCCTACAATGAAACTGCCATATACTCACCTCTGTGAAACAACACTCTGGGGAAACAATCTTTCTCCTCGCATCTGGTTTCAATAAGTTACAATTGTACGAAAGAACTCCCGAAGGCCTACGGGCATAGTACCTGATACCTAACTTTGTGAAACAACACTGTGGGGAAAACGTATTGCAACTAAAAACCGGTTTCACTAAGTTAGAAGTGTTTGAAAACCCGGGTGGGAACAATGGGGATAGTGAGACATACTCAACTTTGTGAAACAACACTGTGATGAATCGGTTTGTCAACTAAAATCTGATTTCACTTAGAACTGTTTGTAAAACCATGTGGGGCCTATGAGAATAGTTCCATATACACAGCTCTGTGAAACAACACTAT
The DNA here is from genome assembly GCF_024362965.1 of Panthera pardus. NCBI lineage: Eukaryota > Metazoa > Chordata > Mammalia > Carnivora > Felidae > Panthera > Panthera pardus. The sequence goes on from NW_026526974.1 coordinate 12,080, forward strand.
GGGGAAACCATATTTCAACTAATATCTCATTTCGTTAAGTTAAACTTGTTTGAAACACTTGTGGGGCCTAGGAAGATAGGGCCATATACTAAAGGCTGTCAAACAACATTGAGGGAAATCCATGTTTTAACTAACATCATGTTTCACTAAGTCACTAGTGTTTTAAAACCCCTGCAGGGAACTATGAGAAAACTGCCATACACTAAACTGTGTGAAAAAAAACATAAACAATCTTTGAGCTACTGTCTGGTTTGAAAAATATAGAAGAGTTTAAAACCCATTGCAGGGCATAGATGGAAAGGGCCATATACTCTGAAACAACATTGTGATGTAACCGTCTTACAATTAACACCTCGATTCTGTAAGTGAGAAGCCATTGAAATCCTAAGCGGGTACTACCCAGAAAGTGTCATAGGCTCAACTCTGTAAAACAACACTATGGTGAAACATTCGTTCAAATATCATCTGCGATCACAAGTTAAAAATGTTAGAAAACCTATCTTGAGCTTGAACGGAAAGTATCTTACAAAGAAGTGTTTGAAAAGCATGCGGGAACTAAAACAAAAGAGCGATATACTCTGCCAAGAGACACTGTGGAGAAACAATATTTCTCTTAAAATCTGGTTTCAAAAAATTACAAGTCTATCAAAAGACACCCGCAAGAGTACAAGCGTAGTGCCATACACTCAAAACTCTGAAACAACAATGTGAGGAAGCCGACGTTCAAGTAACATCTGGTTTCACAAAGGAGTGTTTGAAAAACCATGTGGAGCCTAAGAGAATCGTTCGTACACTCAATTCAGTGAAACAAAACTGAGGGGTAACATTCAACTGTCAACTTGTTTCTTTAAGTTAGAAAGGATAGAAAAACTCTGTGAGTCCTAAGAAAAAGTTCTTTAGACACCACATTACAAAACAAAATTGAAGTGAAACCACCGTTCAAGTGTCGCCTTGACTCAGGAAGTTAGAAGTGTCTGAAAACCTGTGTGAGGCTTCAGCAAGAAGTGCACTTCGGGGAAACCAACTTTCGACTAACATCCCGTCTCACTGAGTTCGGAGTGTTTGAAATCGTATGCGGGGACGATGCAGAAAGTTCCATGAGTTCCACTCTGTCAGGCGGCACGTTGGGGAAACCATCTTTCAACTAACATCTTGTATCCCTCAGTGAGAAGTGTTTGAAGACCTATGCGGAGAAACATACGGAGGGTGACGCGCACCAGCCACTGGGAAAGAATCCTGTGGAGAACTCATCTTTCAATGAGCATCATGTTTCACTAAGGTGGAAGTGTCGCAACCCACCCCCCCCCCCACCCCACCCCCCCGACCCTCCCGCCCCCGCGGGGCCTATGCCGAAAGTGCCATAAACTCAACCCTGTGAAACTGCACTTTGGGGGCAACCATCTTTCAACTAACATGTTGCATCAACAAGTTAAAAGTGTTTGAAAACCTATGCGGGGAACGATGTGGAAAGTGGCATGATTTCGAAACTCTGAAAGCATACTGCAGAGAAACCATCTCTCAACGAACATGTTGTTTGACTAAGTTAGAAGAGTTTGAAAACGTATGCGGACGTATCAGGTAGGTGTTGTCTAGTCTTTGTTTCAATAAGAAGTGTTTGAAAACCCACGCAGGGCTTATGCAGAAATGCTTGAACGCAACTCTGTGAAACAATAGTGTGGTGATAGCATCTTTCAACTAATGTCTCATTTCACAAAGTTAGAATAGTTTTAAAATCTATGCAGAACCTACATGAAAAGTCCCATATACCCAACTCTGTGAAACAAAATGGTGGCAAAGAGTCTTTCACCTAACATTTGGTTTCAGGAAATGAGAACTGCTTGAAAATCTATGGGAAGCCTACAGGGTAAGGTCCATAAACTCAACTCTGTGAAACCACACTGTGGTGAAATCGTCTTTCAAGTAACATCTATCTGATTTCAGAAAATGAGAAGTGTTTGAAAATCCATGCAGGGTCTGGGAGGAATGGGGATCTATATTCAACTCTGTGAAACAACACAGTGGGGAAACCGTCTTTCAACTTAAAACTGGTTTCACGAAGTTAGAAGTGTTTGAAACACCATGCGGAGCGTATGAGGATAGTGCCACATACTCAGCTCTGTGAAACAACACTATGAGGAAGCCATCTTTCAACTAAAATCTCATTCTAGGAAGTTAGACTTGTTTCAAAAGCAATGTAGGGCCTATGCATAAAGTGCCATACACCCAACTCTGTCAGACAGCACTGGGTTATCCATCTTTGAACTAACATTGTGCTTCATTAGTTAATATAGTGCTTTAAAACTTATTGGGGGAACTATGTGGGCAGTTCCATACACTCAACTCTGTGAAACAAAAACCTGGTGAGACCATCTTTGAACTACTGTCAGATTTCAAAAATTGAGAGGTGTTTGAAAACCCATGCAGGGCCTAGGTAGAAGGAGCCATATATCCTCAACTCTGAAACAACACTGTGAGGTAACCATCATTCAATTAACACCTTGTTTCACTGAGAAGAGTTTGAAAACCTATGCTGGTTTTACACAAAAAAGTGCCATAAACTCAAATCTGCCAAAGAAAAATGTGGGGAAATAGTCTTCCGCCTAACATCTGGTTTCAGGAAGTGAAAACTGAAAACCTATGTGGGGCCTACAGAGTTAGGGCCATATGTGAAATCACTCTATGGTGAAAACGTCTTGCAAATAACATTTATCTTATTTCAGAAATTGAGAAGTGCTTGAAAACCCATGCAGGGCCTAGGTGGAAGGGAAAATATCCTCAAATCTGAAACACTGTGAGGTAGCCATCTTTCAATTAACACCTTGTTTACTGAGAAGTGTTTGAAAACCTATGCAGCTTCTACACAGAAAGTGCCACATGCTGAAATCTGTAAAACAACACTGTGGTGAAACCGTCTTTCAAATAACATCTGGGTTCACTTGTGGGGGCTTATGCGGAAAATGCCATATATAAAACTTGGTCAAGCAGCTTTTGGGGAAACCATCATCTTGTTTCACCAATGTAGAAAGGTTTGAAAAACTTTACTAAGAGTGATGAGGAAAGTGACAAATTCCCGACTCTGTGAAAATATACCATGGAGCAAGCATCTTTCAACTCACATCTTGTTTCTCTAAGTTCAAAGTGTTTGAAATCCTATGAAAGGTCTAACAGCAATGTGCCATATACCCAACTGTGTAAATAAACATAAGTGTGGTGAAATGATCTTTCAACTAATATCTGGTTTACTCAGTTACAACTGTTTGAAAACACATGCGGGTCCTAGGTGGATAGTGCCATACACTCAATGAAACAACACTGTGGTGAAACCCACTCTCAACTAACTTCTCATTGCACAGAGTTACAAACGTTTGCAAACCTAAGTGGAGCCTACACGGAAAGTGCCATATACTCAAGTCCATGAAATAACACTGTGGGGAAACCATCTTTCAAATAACATCTGGTTTCCCTAAGAAGCATTTGAAAACCCACGTGGAGCCTATGCAGAAAGTTCATTATACTCAAATCTATCAGGCAGAACTTTAAGAAAACTATGTTTTAATTAACCTCTTGTTTTACTAAGTTACAAGTATTTGAAAACCATTCAGTCATACAACAAAAGAGCCATATCCCTAACTTTAGGAAATACCATGGGGATCCCATCTTTCCACTAACAGCTCATTTCACAATATTAGAGATGTTAGTAAACCCATTCAGGGCCTACACGGAACGTGCCATATACTGACCTCTGTGAAAACAGAGTGGTGAAACAATCTTTCAACTAATATTTGGTTTCATTGAGTTAAAATTGAAAACTTTGCGGGACCCGTGAGAAAAGCACAATGTATTAACCCTGTGATAGAAGACTGAGGGGAAACCATATTCCAACTAAAATGTTTCATTGTTACAAGTGTGTGAAAAGCATCCAGAGACTACAAAGTGCCATACACTCAACTTTGTGACCCAACACTGTGGGGAAACCATCTTTCAACTAACATCTTGTTTCCCAAAAGTGGTGTTTGAAGACCCATGTAGAATCTGCGTCAAAAGTGCGAGGTAGTCAACTCCTTTAAACAGCACTGTGGGGAATACATGTTTCAACTATCTTCTAATTTCACTTAGGAGTGTTGGAAAACCTATGAAATTTCTATGCAGAAAGTGACAAAGACTCAAATATGTAAAACAACACTGTGGTGAAACCATCTTTCAAATATATCTGGGTTCACTGGTTAGGAGTATTTGAAAACTTATGCGGAGCCTACATGGAAAGTATCTTGCACTCACTCTGTCAAGCAACACACTGGGGAAGCTGTCCTTCAATTAATACCTTATTTCACTAAATTAGATGTGTTTGAAAACCATGCGGGGCCTACAATGAAACTGCCATATACTCACCTCTGTGAAACAACACTCTGGGGAAACAATCTTTCTCCTCGCATCTGGTTTCAATAAGTTACAATTGTACGAAAGAACTCCCGAAGGCCTACGGGCATAGTACCTGATACCTAACTTTGTGAAACAACACTGTGGGGAAAACGTATTGCAACTAAAAACCGGTTTCACTAAGTTAGAAGTGTTTGAAAACCCGGGTGGGAACAATGGGGATAGTGAGACATACTCAACTTTGTGAAACAACACTGTGATGAATCGGTTTGTCAACTAAAATCTGATTTCACTTAGAACTGTTTGTAAAACCATGTGGGGCCTATGAGAATAGTTCCATATACACAGCTCTGTGAAACAACACTATGGGGAAACCATATTTCAACTAATATCTCATTTCGTTAAGTTAAACTTGTTTGAAACACTTGTGGGGCCTAGGAAGATAGGGCCATATACTAAAGGCTGTCAAACAACATTGAGGGAAATCCATGTTTTAACTAACATCATGTTTCACTAAGTCACTAGTGTTTTAAAACCCCTGCAGGGAACTATGAGAAAACTGCCATACACTAAACTGTGTGAAAAAAAACATAAACAATCTTTGAGCTACTGTCTGGTTTGAAAAATATAGAAGAGTTTAAAACCCATTGCAGGGCATAGATGGAAAGGGCCATATACTCTGAAACAACATTGTGATGTAACCGTCTTACAATTAACACCTTGATTCATTAAGTGAGAAGCCATTGAAATCCTAAGCGGGTACTACCCAGAAAGTGTCATAGGCTCAACTCTGTAAAACAACACTATGGTGAAACATTCGTTCAAATATCATCTGCGATCACAAGTTAAAAATGTTAGAAAACCTATCTTGAGCTTGAACGGAAAGTATCTTACAAAGAAGTGTTTGAAAAGCATGCGGGAACTAAAACAAAAGAGCGATATACTCTGCCAAGAGACACTGTGGAGAAACAATATTTCTCTTAAAATCTGGTTTCAAAAAATTACAAGTCTATCAAAAGACACCCGCAAGAGTACAAGCGTAGTGCCATACACTCAAAACTCTGAAACAACAATGTGAGGAAGCCGACGTTCAAGTAACATCTGGTTTCACAAAGGAGTGTTTGAAAAACCATGTGGAGCCTAAGAGAATCGTTCGTACACTCAATTCAGTGAAACAAAACTGAGGGGTAACATTCAACTGTCAACTTGTTTCTTTAAGTTAGAAAGGATAGAAAAACTCTGTGAGTCCTAAGAAAAAGTTCTTTAGACACCACATTACAAAACAAAATTGAAGTGAAACCACCGTTCAAGTGTCGCCTTGACTCAGGAAGTTAGAAGTGTCTGAAAACCTGTGTGAGGCTTCAGCAAGAAGTGCACTTCGGGGAAACCAACTTTCGACTAACATCCCGTCTCACTGAGTTCGGAGTGTTTGAAATCGTATGCGGGGACGATGCAGAAAGTTCCATGAGTTCCACTCTGTCAGGCGGCACGTTGGGGAAACCATCTTTCAACTAACATCTTGTATCCCTCAGTGAGAAGTGTTTGAAGACCTATGCGGAGAAACATACGGAGGGTGACGCGCACCAGCCACTGGGAAAGAATCCTGTGGAGAACTCATCTTTCAATGAGCATCATGTTTCACTAAGGTGGAAGTGTCGCAACCCACCCCCCCCCACCCCACCCCCCGACCCTCCCGCCCCCGCGGGGCCTATGCCGAAAGTGCCATAAACTCAACCCTGTGAAACTGCACTTTGGGGGCAACCATCTTTCAACTAACATGTTGCATCAACAAGTTAAAAGTGTTTGAAAACCTATGCGGGGAACGATGTGGAAAGTGGCATGATTTCGAAACTCTGAAAGCATACTGCAGAGAAACCATCTCTCAACGAACATGTTGTTTGACTAAGTTAGAAGAGTTTGAAAACGTATGCGGACGTATCAGGTAGGTGTTGTCTAGTCTTTGTTTCAATAAGAAGTGTTTGAAAACCCACGCAGGGCTTATGCAGAAATGCTTGAACGCAACTCTGTGAAACAATAGTGTGGTGATAGCATCTTTCAACTAATGTCTCATTTCACAAAGTTAGAATAGTTTTAAAATCTATGCAGAACCTACATGAAAAGTCCCATATACCCAACTCTGTGAAACAAAATGGTGGCAAAGAGTCTTTCACCTAACATTTGGTTTCAGGAAATGAGAACTGCTTGAAAATCTATGGGAAGCCTACAGGGTAAGGTCCATAAACTCAACTCTGTGAAACCACACTGTGGTGAAATCGTCTTTCAAGTAACATCTATCTGATTTCAGAAAATGAGAAGTGTTTGAAAATCCATGCAGGGTCTGGGAGGAATGGGGATCTATATTCAACTCTGTGAAACAACACAGTGGGGAAACCGTCTTTCAACTTAAAACTGGTTTCACGAAGTTAGAAGTGTTTGAAACACCATGCGGAGCGTATGAGGATAGTGCCACATACTCAGCTCTGTGAAACAACACTATGAGGAAGCCATCTTTCAACTAAAATCTCATTCTAGGAAGTTAGACTTGTTTCAAAAGCAATGTAGGGCCTATGCATAAAGTGCCATACACCCAACTCTGTCAGACAGCACTGGGTTATCCATCTTTGAACTAACATTGTGCTTCATTAGTTAATATAGTGCTTTAAAACTTATTGGGGGAACTATGTGGGCAGTTCCATACACTCAACTCTGTGAAACAAAAACCTGGTGAGACCATCTTTGAACTACTGTCAGATTTCAAAAATTGAGAGGTGTTTGAAAACCCATGCAGGGCCTAGGTAGAAGGAGCCATATATCCTCAACTCTGAAACAACACTGTGAGGTAACCATCATTCAATTAACACCTTGTTTCACTGAGAAGAGTTTGAAAACCTATGCTGGTTTTACACAAAAAAGTGCCATAAACTCAAATCTGCCAAAGAAAAATGTGGGGAAATAGTCTTCCGCCTAACATCTGGTTTCAGGAAGTGAAAACTGAAAACCTATGTGGGGCCTACAGAGTTAGGGCCATATGTGAAATCACTCTATGGTGAAAACGTCTTGCAAATAACATTTATCTTATTTCAGAAATTGAGAAGTGCTTGAAAACCCATGCAGGGCCTAGGTGGAAGGGAAAATATCCTCAAATCTGAAACACTGTGAGGTAGCCATCTTTCAATTAACACCTTGTTTACTGAGAAGTGTTTGAAAACCTATGCAGCTTCTACACAGAAAGTGCCACATGCTGAAATCTGTAAAACAACACTGTGGTGAAACCGTCTTTCAAATAACATCTGGGTTCACTTGTGGGGGCTTATGCGGAAAATGCCATATATAAAACTTGGTCAAGCAGCTTTTGGGGAAACCATCATCTTGTTTCACCAATGTAGAAAGGTTTGAAAAACTTTACTAAGAGTGATGAGGAAAGTGACAAATTCCCGACTCTGTGAAAATATACCATGGAGCAAGCATCTTTCAACTCACATCTTGTTTCTCTAAGTTCAAAGTGTTTGAAATCCTATGAAAGGTCTAACAGCAATGTGCCATATACCCAACTGTGTAAATAAACATAAGTGTGGTGAAATGATCTTTCAACTAATATCTGGTTTACTCAGTTACAACTGTTTGAAAACACATGCGGGTCCTAGGTGGATAGTGCCATACACTCAATGAAACAACACTGTGGTGAAACCCACTCTCAACTAACTTCTCACTGCACAGAGTTACAAACGTTTGCAAACCTAAGTGGAGCCTACACGGAAAGTGCCATATACTCAAGTCCATGAAATAACACTGTGGGGAAACCATCTTTCAAATAACATCTGGTTTCCCTAAGAAGCATTTGAAAACCCACGTGGAGCCTATGCATAAAGTTCATTATACTCAAATCTATCAGGCAGAACTTTAAGAAAACTATGTTTTAATTAACCTCTTGTTTTACTAAGTTACAAGTATTTGAAAACCATTCAGTCATACAACAAAAGAGCCATATCCCTAACTTTAGGAAATACCATGGGGATCCCATCTTTCCACTAACAGCTCATTTCACAATATTAGAGATGTTAGTAAACCCATTCAGGGCCTACACGGAAAGTGCCATATACTGACCTCTGTGAAAACAGAGTGGTGAAACAATCTTTCAACTAATATTTGGTTTCATTGAGTTAAAATTGAAAACTTTGCGGGACCCGTGAGAAAAGCACAATGTATTAACCCTGTGATAGAAGACTGAGGGGAAACCATATTCCAACTAAAATGTTTCATTGTTACAAGTGTGTGAAAAGCATCCAGAGACTACAAAGTGCCATACACTCAACTTTGTGACCCAACACTGTGGGGAAACCATCTTTCAACTAACATCTTGTTTCCCCAAAATGGTGTTTGAAGACCCATGTAGAATCTGCGTCAAAAGTGCGAGGTAGTCAACTCCTTTAAACAGCACTGTGGGGAATACATGTTTCAACTATCTTCTAATTTCACTTAGGAGTGTTGGAAAACCTATGAAATTTCTATGCAGAAAGTGACAAAGACTCAAATATGTAAAACAACACTGTGGTGAAACCATCTTTCAAATATATCTGGGTTCACTGGTTAGGAGTATTTGAAAACTTATGCGGAGCCTACATGGAAAGTATCTTGCACTCACTCTGTCAAGCAACACACTGGGGAAGCTGTCCTTCAATTAATACCTTATTTCACTAAATTAGATGTGTTTGAAAACCATGCGGGGCCTACAATGAAACTGCCATATACTCACCTCTGTGAAACAACACTCTGGGGAAACAATCTTTCTCCTCGCATCTGGTTTCAATAAGTTACAATTGTACGAAAGAACTCCCGAAGGCCTACGGGCATAGTACCTGATACCTAACTTTGTGAAACAACACTGTGGGGAAAACGTATTTCAACTAAAAACCGGTTTCACTAAGTTAGAAGTGTTTGAAAACCCGGGTGGGAACAATGGGGATAGTGAGACATACTCAACTTTGTGAAACAACACTGTGATGAATCGGTTTGTCAACTAAAATCTGATTTCACTTAGAACTGTTTGTAAAACCATGTGGGGCCTATGAGAATAGTTCCATATACACAGCTCTGTGAAACAACACTATGGGGAAACCATATTTCAACTAATATCTCATTTCGTTAAGTTAAACTTGTTTGAAACACTTGTGGGGCCTAGGAAGATAGGGCCATATACTAAAGGCTGTCAAACAACATTGAGGGAAATCCATGTTTTAACTAACATCATGTTTCACTAAGTCACTAGTGTTTTAAAACCCCTGCAGGGAACTATGAGAAAACTGCCATACACTAAACTGTGTGAAAAAAAACATAAACAATCTTTGAGCTACTGTCTGGTTTGAAAAATATAGAAGAGTTTAAAACCCATTGCAGGGCATAGATGGAAAGGGCCATATACTCTGAAACAACATTGTGATGTAACCGTCTTACAATTAACACCTTGATTCATTAAGTGAGAAGCCATTGAAATCCTAAGCGGGTACTACCCAGAAAGTGTCATAGGCTCAACTCTGTAAAACAACACTATGGTGAAACATTCGTTCAAATATCATCTGCGATCACAAGTTAAAAATGTTAGAAAACCTATCTTGAGCTTGAACGGAAAGTATCTTACAAAGAAGTGTTTGAAAAGCATGCGGGAACTAAAACAAAAGAGCGATATACTCTGCCAAGAGACACTGTGGAGAAACAATATTTCTCTTAAAATCTGGTTTCAAAAAATTACAAGTCTATCAAAAGACACCCGCAAGAGTACAAGCGTAGTGCCATACACTCAAAACTCTGAAACAACAATGTGAGGAAGCCGACGTTCAAGTAACATCTGGTTTCACAAAGGAGTGTTTGAAAAACCATGTGGAGCCTAAGAGAATCGTTCGTACACTCAATTCAGTGAAACAAAACTGAGGGGTAACATTCAACTGTCAACTTGTTTCTTTAAGTTAGAAAGGATAGAAAAACTCTGTGAGTCCTAAGAAAAAGTTCTTTAGACACCACATTACAAAACAAAATTGAAGTGAAACCACCGTTCAAGTGTCGCCTTGACTCAGGAAGTTAGAAGTGTCTGAAAACCTGTGTGAGGCTTCAGCAAGAAGTGCACTTCGGGGAAACCAACTTTCGACTAACATCCCGTCTCACTGAGTTCGGAGTGTTTGAAATCGTATGCGGGGACGATGCAGAAAGTTCCATGAGTTCCACTCTGTCAGGCGGCACGTTGGGGAAACCATCTTTCAACTAACATCTTGTATCCCTCAGTGAGAAGTGTTTGAAGACCTATGCGGAGAAACATACGGAGGGTGACGCGCACCAGCCACTGGGAAAGAATCCTGTGGAGAACTCATCTTTCAATGAGCATCATGTTTCACTAAGGTGGAAGTGTCGCAACCCACCCCCCCCCCCACCCCACCCCCCGACCCTCCCGCCCCCGCGGGGCCTATGCCGAAAGTGCCATAAACTCAACCCTGTGAAACTGCACTTTGGGGGCAACCATCTTTCAACTAACATGTTGCATCAACAAGTTAAAAGTGTTTGAAAACCTATGCGGGGAACGATGTGGAAAGTGGCATGATTTCGAAACTCTGAAAGCATACTGCAGAGAAACCATCTCTCAACGAACATGTTGTTTGACTAAGTTAGAAGAGTTTGAAAACGTATGCGGACGTATCAGGTAGGTGTTGTCTAGTCTTTGTTTCAATAAGAAGTGTTTGAAAACCCACGCAGGGCTTATGCAGAAATGCTTGAACGCAACTCTGTGAAACAATAGTGTGGTGATAGCATCTTTCAACTAATGTCTCATTTCACAAAGTTAGAATAGTTTTAAAATCTATGCAGAACCTACATGAAAAGTCCCATATACCCAACTCTGTGAAACAAAATGGTGGCAAAGAGTCTTTCACCTAACATTTGGTTTCAGGAAATGAGAACTGCTTGAAAATCTATGGGAAGCCTACAGGGTAAGGTCCATAAACTCAACTCTGTGAAACCACACTGTGGTGAAATCGTCTTTCAAGTAACATCTATCTGATTTCAGAAAATGAGAAGTGTTTGAAAATCCATGCAGGGTCTGGGAGGAATGGGGATCTATATTCAACTCTGTGAAACAACACAGTGGGGAAACCGTCTTTCAACTTAAAACTGGTTTCACGAAGTTAGAAGTGTTTGAAACACCATGCGGAGCGTATGAGGATAGTGCCACATACTCAGCTCTGTGAAACAACACTATGAGGAAGCCATCTTTCAACTAAAATCTCATTCTAGGAAGTTAGACTTGTTTCAAAAGCAATGTAGGGCCTATGCATAAAGTGCCATACACCCAACTCTGTCAGACAGCACTGGGTTATCCATCTTTGAACTAACACTGTGCTTCATTAGTTAATATAGTGCTTTAAAACTTATTGGGGGAACTATGTGGGCAGTTCCATACACTCAACTCTGTGAAACAAAAACCTGGTGAGACCATCTTTGAACTACTGTCAGATTTCAAAAATTGAGAGGTGTTTGAAAACCCATGCAGGGCCTAGGTAGAAGGAGCCATATATCCTCAACTCTGAAACAACACTGTGAGGTAACCATCATTCAATTAACACCTTGTTTCACTGAGAAGAGTTTGAAAACCTATGCTGGTTTTACACAAAAAAGTGCCATAAACTCAAATCTGCCAAAGAAAAATGTGGGGAAATAGTCTTCCGCCTAACATCTGGTTTCAGGAAGTGAAAACTGAAAACCTATGTGGGGCCTACAGAGTTAGGGCCATATGTGAAATCACTCTATGGTGAAAACGTCTTGCAAATAACATTTATCTTATTTCAGAAATTGAGAAGTGCTTGAAAACCCATGCAGGGCCTAGGTGGAAGGGAAAATATCCTCAAATCTGAAACACTGTGAGGTAGCCATCTTTCAATTAACACCTTGTTTACTGAGAAGTGTTTGAAAACCTATGCAGCTTCTACACAGAAAGTGCCACATGCTCAAATCTGTAAAACAACACTGTGGTGAAACCGTCTTTCAAATAACATCTGGGTTCACTTGTGGGGGCTTATGCGGAAAATGCCATATATAAAACTTGGTCAAGCAGCTTTTGGGGAAACCATCATCTTGTTTCACCAATGTAGAAAGGTTTGAAAAACTTTACTAAGAGTGATGAGGAAAGTGACAAATTCCCGACTCTGTGAAAATATACCATGGAGCAAGCATCTTTCAACTCACATCTTGTTTCTCTAAGTTCAAAGTGTTTGAAATCCTATGAAAGGTCTAACAGCAATGTGCCATATACCCAACTGTGTAAATAAACATAAGTGTGGTGAAATGATCTTTCAACTAATATCTGGTTTACTCAGTTACAACTGTTTGAAAACACATGCGGGTCCTAGGTGGATAGTGCCATACACTCAATGAAACAACACTGTGGTGAAACCCACTCTCAACTAACTTCTCATTGCACAGAGTTACAAACGTTTGCAAACCTAAGTGGAGCCTACACGGAAAGTGCCATATACTCAAGTCCATGAAATAACACTGTGGGGAAACCATCTTTCAAATAACATCTGGTTTCCCTAAGAAGCATTTGAAAACCCACGTGGAGCCTATGCAGAAAGTTCATTATACTCAAATCTATCAGGCAGAACTTTAAGAAAACTATGTTTTAATTAACCTCTTGTTTTACTAAGTTACAAGTATTTGAAAACCATTCAGTCATACAACAAAAGAGCCATATCCCTAACTTTAGGAAATACCATGGGGATCCCATCTTTCCACTAACAGCTCATTTCACAATATTAGAGATGTTAGTAAACCCATTCAGGGCCTACACGGAAAGTGCCATATACTGACCTCTGTGAAAACAGAGTGGTGAAACAATCTTTCAACTAATATTTGGTTTCATTGAGTTAAAATTGAAAACTTTGCGGGACCCGTGAGAAAAGCACAATGTATTAACCCTGTGATAGAAGACTGAGGGGAAACCATATTCCAACTAAAATGTTTCATTGTTACAAGTGTGTGAAAAGCATCCAGAGACTACAAAGTGCCATACACTCAACTTTGTGACCCAACACTGTGGGGAAACCATCTTTCAACTAACATCTTGTTTCCCCAAAATGGTGTTTGAAGACCCATGTAGAATCTGCGTCAAAAGTGCGAGGTAGTCAACTCCTTTAAACAGCACTGTGGGGAATACATGTTTCAACTATCTTCTAATTTCACTTAGGAGTGTTGGAAAACCTATGAAATTTCTATGCAGAAAGTGACAAAGACTCAAATATGTAAAACAACACTGTGGTGAAACCATCTTTCAAATATATCTGGGTTCACTGGTTAGGAGTATTTGAAAACTTATGCGGAGCCTACATGGAAAGTATCTTGCACTCACTCTGTCAAGCAACACACTGGGGAAGCTGTCCTTCAATTAATACCTTATTTCACTAAATTAGATGTGTTTGAAAACCATGCGGGGCCTACAATGAAACTGCCATATACTCACCTCTGTGAAACAACACTCTGGGGAAACAATCTTTCTCCTCGCATCTGGTTTCAATAAGTTACAATTGTACGAAAGAACTCCCGAAGGCCTACGGGCATAGTACCTGATACCTAACTTTGTGAAACAACACTGTGGGGAAAACGTATTTCAACTAAAAACCGGTTTCACTAAGTTAGAAGTGTTTGAAAACCCGGGTGGGAACAATGGGGATAGTGAGACATACTCAACTTTGTGAAACAAAACTGTGATGAATCGGTTTGTCAACTAAAATCTGATTTCACTTAGAACTGTTTGTAAAACCATGTGGGGCCTATGAGAATAGTTCCATATACACAGCTCTGTGAAACAACACTATGGGGAAACCATATTTCAACTAATATCTCATTTCGTTAAGTTAAACTTGTTTGAAACACTTGTGGGGCCTAGGAAGATAGGGCCATATACTAAAGGCTGTCAAACAACATTGAGGGAAATCCATGTTTTAACTAACATCATGTTTCACTAAGTCACTAGTGTTTTAAAACCCCTGCAGGGAACTATGAGAAAACTGCCATACACTAAACTGTGTGAAAAAAAACATAAACAATCTTTGAGCTACTGTCTGGTTTGAAAAATATAGAAGAGTTTAAAACCCATTGCAGGGCATAGATGGAAAGGGCCATATACTCTGAAACAACATTGTGATGTAACCGTCTTACAATTAACACCTTGATTCATTAAGTGAGAAGCCATTGAAATCCTAAGCGGGTACTACCCAGAAAGTGTCATAGGCTCAACTCTGTAAAACAACACTATGGTGAAACATTCGTTCAAATATCATCTGCGATCACAAGTTAAAAATGTTAGAAAACCTATCTTGAGCTTGAACGGAAAGTATCTTACAAAGAAGTGTTTGAAAAGCATGCGGGAACTAAAACAAAAGAGCGATATACTCTGCCAAGAGACACTGTGGAGAAACAATATTTCTCTTAAAATCTGGTTTCAAAAAATTACAAGTCTATCAAAAGACACCCGCAAGAGTACAAGCGTAGTGCCATACACTCAAAACTCTGAAACAACAATGTGAGGAAGCCGACGTTCAAGTAACATCTGGTTTCACAAAGGAGTGTTTGAAAAACCATGTGGAGCCTAAGAGAATCGTTCGTACACTCAATTCAGTGAAACAAAACTGAGGGGTAACATTCAACTGTCAACTTGTTTCTTTAAGTTAGAAAGGATAGAAAAACTCTGTGAGTCCTAAGAAAAAGTTCTTTAGACACCACATTACAAAACAAAATTGAAGTGAAACCACCGTTCAAGTGTCGCCTTGACTCAGGAAGTTAGAAGTGTCTGAAAACCTGTGTGAGGCTTCAGCAAGAAGTGCACTTCGGGGAAACCAACTTTCGACTAACATCCCGTCTCACTGAGTTCGGAGTGTTTGAAATCGTATGCGGGGACGATGCAGAAAGTTCCATGAGTTCCACTCTGTCAGGCGGCACGTTGGGGAAACCATCTTTCAACTAACATCTTGTATCCCTCAGTGAGAAGTGTTTGAAGACCTATGCGGAGAAACATACGGAGGGTGACGCGCACCAGCCACTGGGAAAGAATCCTGTGGAGAACTCATCTTTCAATGAGCATCATGTTTCACTAAGGTGGAAGTGTCGCAACCCACCCCCCCCCCCACCCCACCCCCCGACCCTCCCGCCCCCGCGGGGCCTATGCCGAAAGTGCCATAAACTCAACCCTGTGAAACTGCACTTTGGGGGCAACCATCTTTCAACTAACATGTTGCATCAACAAGTTAAAAGTGTTTGAAAACCTATGCGGGGAACGATGTGGAAAGTGGCATGATTTCGAAACTCTGAAAGCATACTGCAGAGAAACCATCTCTCAACGAACATGTTGTTTGACTAAGTTAGAAGAGTTTGAAAACGTATGCGGACGTATCAGGTAGGTGTTGTCTAGTCTTTGTTTCAATAAGAAGTGTTTGAAAACCCACGCAGGGCTTATGCAGAAATGCTTGAACGCAACTCTGTGAAACAATAGTGTGGTGATAGCATCTTTCAACTAATGTCTCATTTCACAAAGTTAGAATAGTTTTAAAATCTATGCAGAACCTACATGAAAAGTCCCATATACCCAACTCTGTGAAACAAAATGGTGGCAAAGAGTCTTTCACCTAACATTTGGTTTCAGGAAATGAGAACTGCTTGAAAATCTATGGGAAGCCTACAGGGTAAGGTCCATAAACTCAACTCTGTGAAACCACACTGTGGTGAAATCGTCTTTCAAGTAACATCTATCTTATTTCAGAAAATGAGAAGTGTTTGAAAATCCATGCAGGGTCTGGGAGGAATGGGGATCTATATTCAACTCTGTGAAACAACACAGTGGGGAAACCGTCTTTCAACTTAAAACTGGTTTCACGAAGTTAGAAGTGTTTGAAACACCATGCGGAGCGTATGAGGATAGTGCCACATACTCAGCTCTGTGAAACAACACTATGAGGAAGCCATCTTTCAACTAAAATCTCATTCTAGGAAGTTAGACTTGTTTCAAAAGCAATGTAGGGCCTATGCATAAAGTGCCATACACCCAACTCTGTCAGACAGCACTGGGTTATCCATCTTTGAACTAACACTGTGCTTCATTAGTTAATATAGTGCTTTAAAACTTATTGGGGGAACTATGTGGGCAGTTCCATACACTCAACTCTGTGAAACAAAAACCTGGTGAGACCATCTTTGAACTACTGTCAGATTTCAAAAATTGAGAGGTGTTTGAAAACCCATGCAGGGCCTAGGTAGAAGGAGCCATATATCCTCAACTCTGAAACAACACTGTGAGGTAACCATCATTCAATTAACACCTTGTTTCACTGAGAAGAGTTTGAAAACCTATGCTGGTTTTACACAAAAAAGTGCCATAAACTCAAATCTGCCAAAGAAAAATGTGGGGAAATAGTCTTCCGCCTAACATCTGGTTTCAGGAAGTGAAAACTGAAAACCTATGTGGGGCCTACAGAGTTAGGGCCATATGTGAAATCACTCTATGGTGAAAACGTCTTGCAAATAACATTTATCTTATTTCAGAAATTGAGAAGTGCTTGAAAACCCATGCAGGGCCTAGGTGGAAGGGAAAATATCCTCAAATCTGAAACACTGTGAGGTAGCCATCTTTCAATTAACACCTTGTTTACTGAGAAGTGTTTGAAAACCTATGCAGCTTCTACACAGAAAGTGCCACATGCTCAAATCTGTAAAACAACACTGTGGTGAAACCGTCTTTCAAATAACATCTGGGTTCACTTGTGGGGGCTTATGCGGAAAATGCCATATATAAAACTTGGTCAAGCAGCTTTTGGGGAAACCATCATCTTGTTTCACCAATGTAGAAAGGTTTGAAAAACTTTACTAAGAGTGATGAGGAAAGTGACAAATTCCCGACTCTGTGAAAATATACCATGGAGCAAGCATCTTTCAACTCACATCTTGTTTCTCTAAGTTCAAAGTGTTTGAAATCCTATGAAAGGTCTAACAGCAATGTGCCATATACCCAACTGTGTAAATAAACATAAGTGTGGTGAAATGATCTTTCAACTAATATCTGGTTTACTCAGTTACAACTGTTTGAAAACACATGCGGGTCCTAGGTGGATAGTGCCATACACTCAATGAAACAACACTGTGGTGAAACCCACTCTCAACTAACTTCTCATTGCACAGAGTTACAAACGTTTGCAAACCTAAGTGGAGCCTACACGGAAAGTGCCATATACTCAAGTCCATGAAATAACACTGTGGGGAAACCATCTTTCAAATAACATCTGGTTTCCCTAAGAAGCATTTGAAAACCCACGTGGAGCCTATGCAGAAAGTTCATTATACTCAAATCTATCAGGCAGAACTTTAAGAAAACTATGTTTTAATTAACCTCTTGTTTTACTAAGTTACAAGTATTTGAAAACCATTCAGTCATACAACAAAAGAGCCATATCCCTAACTTTAGGAAATACCATGGGGATCCCATCTTTCCACTAACAGCTCATTTCACAATATTAGAGATGTTAGTAAACCCATTCAGGGCCTACACGGAAAGTGCCATATACTGACCTCTGTGAAAACAGAGTGGTGAAACAATCTTTCAACTAATATTTGGTTTCATTGAGTTAAAATTGAAAACTTTGCGGGACCCGTGAGAAAAGCACAATGTATTAACCCTGTGATAGAAGACTGAGGGGAAACCATATTCCAACTAAAATGTTTCATTGTTACAAGTGTGTGAAAAGCATCCAGAGACTACAAAGTGCCATACACTCAACTTTGTGACCCAACACTGTGGGGAAACCATCTTTCAACTAACATCTTGTTTCCCAAAAGTAGTGTTTGAAGACCCATGTAGAATCTGCGTCAAAAGTGCGAGGTAGTCAACTCCTTTAAACAGCACTGTGGGGAATACATGTTTCAACTATCTTCTAATTTCACTTAGGAGTGTTGGAAAACCTATGAAATTTCTATGCAGAAAGTGACAAAGACTCAAATATGTAAAACAACACTGTGGTGAAACCATCTTTCAAATATATCTGGGTTCACTGGTTAGGAGTATTTGAAAACTTATGCGGAGCCTACATGGAAAGTATCTTGCACTCACTCTGTCAAGCAACACACTGGGGAAGCTGTCCTTCAATTAATACCTTATTTCACTAAATTAGATGTGTTTGAAAACCATGCGGGGCCTACAATGAAACTGCCATATACTCACCTCTGTGAAACAACACTCTGGGGAAACAATCTTTCTCCTCGCATCTGGTTTCAATAAGTTACAATTGTACGAAAGAACTCCCGAAGGCCTACGGGCATAGTACCTGATACCTAACTTTGTGAAACAACACTGTGGGGAAAACGTATTTCAACTAAAAACCGGTTTCACTAAGTTAGAAGTGTTTGAAAACCCGGGTGGGAACAATGGGGATAGTGAGACATACTCAACTTTGTGAAACAACACTGTGATGAATCGGTTTGTCAACTAAAATCTGATTTCACTTAGAACTGTTTGTAAAACCATGTGGGGCCTATGAGAATAGTTCCATATACACAGCTCTGTGAAACAACACTATGGGGAAACCATATTTCAACTAATATCTCATTTCGTTAAGTTAAACTTGTTTGAAACACTTGTGGGGCCTAGGAAGATAGGGCCATATACTAAAGGCTGTCAAACAACATTGAGGGAAATCCATGTTTTAACTAACATCATGTTTCACTAAGTCACTAGTGTTTTAAAACCCCTGCAGGGAACTATGAGAAAACTGCCATACACTAAACTGTGTGAAAAAAAACATAAACAATCTTTGAGCTACTGTCTGGTTTGAAAAATATAGAAGAGTTTAAAACCCATTGCAGGGCATAGATGGAAAGGGCCATATACTCTGAAACAACATTGTGATGTAACCGTCTTACAATTAACACCTTGATTCATTAAGTGAGAAGCCATTGAAATCCTAAGCGGGTACTACCCAGAAAGTGTCATAGGCTCAACTCTGTAAAACAACACTATGGTGAAACATTCGTTCAAATATCATCTGCGATCACAAGTTAAAAATGTTAGAAAACCTATCTTGAGCTTGAACGGAAAGTATCTTACAAAGAAGTGTTTGAAAAGCATGCGGGAACTAAAACAAAAGAGCGATATACTCTGCCAAGAGACACTGTGGAGAAACAATATTTCTCTTAAAATCTGGTTTCAAAAAATTACAAGTCTATCAAAAGACACCCGCAAGAGTACAAGCGTAGTGCCATACACTCAAAACTCTGAAACAACAATGTGAGGAAGCCGACGTTCAAGTAACATCTGGTTTCACAAAGGAGTGTTTGAAAAACCATGTGGAGCCTAAGAGAATCGTTCGTACACTCAATTCAGTGAAACAAAACTGAGGGGTAACATTCCACTGTCAACTTGTTTCTTTAAGTTAGAAAGGATAGAAAAACTCTGTGAGTCCTAAGAAAAAGTTCTTTAGACACCACATTACAAAACAAAATTGAAGTGAAACCACCATTCAAGTGTCGCCTTGACTCAGGAAGTTAGAAGTGTCTGAAAACCTGTGTGAGGCTTCAGCAAGAAGTGCACTTCGGGGAAACCAACTTTCGACTAACATCCCGTCTCACTGAGTTCGGAGTGTTTGAAATCGTATGCGGGGACGATGCAGAAAGTTCCATGAGTTCCACTCTGTCAGGCGGCACGTTGGGGAAACCATCTTTCAACTAACATCTTGTATCCCTCAGTGAGAAGTGTTTGAAGACCTATGCGGAGAAACATACGGAGGGTGACGCGCACCAGCCACTGGGAAAGAATCCTGTGGAGAACTCATCTTTCAATGAGCATCATGTTTCACTAAGGTGGAAGTGTCGCAACCCACCCCCCCCCCCACCCCACCCCCCGACCCTCCCGCCCCCGCGGGGCCTATGCCGAAAGTGCCATAAACTCAACCCTGTGAAACTGCACTTTGGGGGCAACCATCTTTCAACTAACATGTTGCATCAACAAGTTAAAAGTGTTTGAAAACCTATGCGGGGAACGATGTGGAAAGTGGCATGATTTCGAAACTCTGAAAGCATACTGCAGAGAAACCATCTCTCAACGAACATGTTGTTTGACTAAGTTAGAAGAGTTTGAAAACGTATGCGGACGTATCAGGTAGGTGTTGTCTAGTCTTTGTTTCAATAAGAAGTGTTTGAAAACCCACGCAGGGCTTATGCAGAAATGCTTGAACGCAACTCTGTGAAACAATAGTGTGGTGATAGCATCTTTCAACTAATGTCTCATTTCACAAAGTTAGAATAGTTTTAAAATCTATGCAGAACCTACATGAAAAGTCCCATATACCCAACTCTGTGAAACAAAATGGTGGCAAAGAGTCTTTCACCTAACATTTGGTTTCAGGAAATGAGAACTGCTTGAAAATCTATGGGAAGCCTACAGGGTAAGGTCCATAAACTCAACTCTGTGAAACCACACTGTGGTGAAATCGTCTTTCAAGTAACATCTATCTGATTTCAGAAAATGAGAAGTGTTTGAAAATCCATGCAGGGTCTGGGAGGAATGGGGATCTATATTCAACTCTGTGAAACAACACAGTGGGGAAACCGTCTTTCAACTTAAAACTGGTTTCACGAAGTTAGAAGTGTTTGAAACACCATGCGGAGCGTATGAGGATAGTGCCACATACTCAGCTCTGTGAAACAACACTATGAGGAAGCCATCTTTCAACTAAAATCTCATTCTAGGAAGTTAGACTTGTTTCAAAAGCAATGTAGGGCCTATGCATAAAGTGCCATACACCCAACTCTGTCAGACAGCACTGGGTTATCCATCTTTGAACTAACACTGTGCTTCATTAGTTAATATAGTGCTTTAAAACTTATTGGGGGAACTATGTGGGCAGTTCCATACACTCAACTCTGTGAAACAAAAACCTGGTGAGACCATCTTTGAACTACTGTCAGATTTCAAAAATTGAGAGGTGTTTGAAAACCCATGCAGGGCCTAGGTAGAAGGAGCCATATATCCTCAACTCTGAAACAACACTGTGAGGTAACCATCATTCAATTAACACCTTGTTTCACTGAGAAGAGTTTGAAAACCTATGCTGGTTTTACACAAAAAAGTGCCATAAACTCAAATCTGCCAAAGAAAAATGTGGGGAAATAGTCTTCCGCCTAACATCTGGTTTCAGGAAGTGAAAACTGAAAACCTATGTGGGGCCTACAGAGTTAGGGCCATATGTGAAATCACTCTATGGTGAAAACGTCTTGCAAATAACATTTATCTTATTTCAGAAATTGAGAAGTGCTTGAAAACCCATGCAGGGCCTAGGTGGAAGGGAAAATATCCTCAAATCTGAAACACTGTGAGGTAGCCATCTTTCAATTAACACCTTGTTTACTGAGAAGTGTTTGAAAACCTATGCAGCTTCTACACAGAAAGTGCCACATGCTCAAATCTGTAAAACAACACTGTGGTGAAACCGTCTTTCAAATAACATCTGGGTTCACTTGTGGGGGCTTATGCGGAAAATGCCATATATAAAACTTGGTCAAGCAGCTTTTGGGGAAACCATCATCTTGTTTCACCAATGTAGAAAGGTTTGAAAAACTTTACTAAGAGTGATGAGGAAAGTGACAAATTCCCGACTCTGTGAAAATATACCATGGAGCAAGCATCTTTCAACTCACATCTTGTTTCTCTAAGTTCAAAGTGTTTGAAATCCTATGAAAGGTCTAACAGCAATGTGCCATATACCCAACTGTGTAAATAAACATAAGTGTGGTGAAATGATCTTTCAACTAATATCTGGTTTACTCAGTTACAACTGTTTGAAAACACATGCGGGTCCTAGGTGGATAGTGCCATACACTCAATGAAACAACACTGTGGTGAAACCCACTCTCAACTAACTTCTCATTGCACAGAGTTACAAACGTTTGCAAACCTAAGTGGAGCCTACACGGAAAGTGCCATATACTCAAGTCCATGAAATAACACTGTGGGGAAACCATCTTTCAAATAACATCTGGTTTCCCTAAGAAGCATTTGAAAACCCACGTGGAGCCTATGCAGAAAGTTCATTATACTCAAATCTATCAGGCAGAACTTTAAGAAAACTATGTTTTAATTAACCTCTTGTTTTACTAAGTTACAAGTATTTGAAAACCATTCAGTCATACAACAAAAGAGCCATATCCCTAACTTTAGGAAATACCATGGGGATCCCATCTTTCCACTAACAGCTCATTTCACAATATTAGAGATGTTAGTAAACCCATTCAGGGCCTACACGGAAAGTGCCATATACTGACCTCTGTGAAAACAGAGTGGTGAAACAATCTTTCAACTAATATTTGGTTTCATTGAGTTAAAATTGAAAACTTTGCGGGACCCGTGAGAAAAGCACAATGTATTAACCCTGTGATAGAAGACTGAGGGGAAACCATATTCCAACTAAAATGTTTCATTGTTACAAGTGTGTGAAAAGCATCCAGAGACTACAAAGTGCCATACACTCAACTTTGTGACCCAACACTGTGGGGAAACCATCTTTCAACTAACATCTTGTTTCCCAAAAGTGGTGTTTGAAGACCCATGTAGAATCTGCGTCAAAAGTGCGAGGTAGTCAACTCCTTTAAACAGCACTGTGGGGAATACATGTTTCAACTATCTTCTAATTTCACTTAGGAGTGTTGGAAAACCTATGAAATTTCTATGCAGAAAGTGACAAAGACTCAAATATGTAAAACAACACTGTGGTGAAACCATCTTTCAAATATATCTGGGTTCACTGGTTAGGAGTATTTGAAAACTTATGCGGAGCCTACATGGAAAGTATCTTGCACTCACTCTGTCAAGCAACACACTGGGGAAGCTGTCCTTCAATTAATACCTTATTTCACTAAATTAGATGTGTTTGAAAACCATGCGGGGCCTACAATGAAACTGCCATATACTCACCTCTGTGAAACAACACTCTGGGGAAACAATCTTTCTCCTCGCATCTGGTTTCAATAAGTTACAATTGTACGAAAGAACTCCCGAAGGCCTACGGGCATAGTACCTGATACCTAACTTTGTGAAACAACACTGTGGGGAAAACGTATTGCAACTAAAAACCGGTTTCACTAAGTTAGAAGTGTTTGAAAACCCGGGTGGGAACAATGGGGATAGTGAGACATACTCAACTTTGTGAAACAACACTGTGATGAATCGGTTTGTCAACTAAAATCTGATTTCACTTAGAACTGTTTGTAAAACCATGTGGGGCCTATGAGAATAGTTCCATATACACAGCTCTGTGAAACAACACTATGGGGAAACCATATTTCAACTAATATCTCATTTCGTTAAGTTAAACTTGTTTGAAACACTTGTGGGGCCTAGGAAGATAGGGCCATATACTAAAGGCTGTCAAACAACATTGAGGGAAATCCATGTTTTAACTAACATCATGTTTCACTAAGTCACTAGTGTTTTAAAACCCCTGCAGGGAACTATGAGAAAACTGCCATACACTAAACTGTGTGAAAAAAAACATAAACAATCTTTGAGCTACTGTCTGGTTTGAAAAATATAGAAGAGTTTAAAACCCATTGCAGGGCATAGATGGAAAGGGCCATATACTCTGAAACAACATTGTGATGTAACCGTCTTACAATTAACACCTTGATTCATTAAGTGAGAAGCCATTGAAATCCTAAGCGGGTACTACCCAGAAAGTGTCATAGGCTCAACTCTGTAAAACAACACTATGGTGAAACATTCGTTCAAATATCATCTGCGATCACAAGTTAAAAATGTTAGAAAACCTATCTTGAGCTTGAACGGAAAGTATCTTACAAAGAAGTGTTTGAAAAGCATGCGGGAACTAAAACAAAAGAGCGATATACTCTGCCAAGAGACACTGTGGAGAAACAATATTTCTCTTAAAATCTGGTTTCAAAAAATTACAAGTCTATCAAAAGACACCCGCAAGAGTACAAGCGTAGTGCCATACACTCAAAACTCTGAAACAACAATGTGAGGAAGCCGACGTTCAAGTAACATCTGGTTTCACAAAGGAGTGTTTGAAAAACCATGTGGAGCCTAAGAGAATCGTTCGTACACTCAATTCAGTGAAACAAAACTGAGGGGTAACATTCAACTGTCAACTTGTTTCTTTAAGTTAGAAAGGATAGAAAAACTCTGTGAGTCCTAAGAAAAAGTTCTTTAGACACCACATTACAAAACAAAATTGAAGTGAAACCATCGTTCAAGTGTCGCCTTGACTCAGGAAGTTAGAAGTGTCTGAAAACCTGTGTGAGGCTTCAGCAAGAAGTGCACTTCGGGGAAACCAACTTTCGACTAACATCCCGTCTCACTGAGTTCGGAGTGTTTGAAATCGTATGCGGGGACGATGCAGAAAGTTCCATGAGTTCCACTCTGTCAGGCGGCACGTTGGGGAAACCATCTTTCAACTAACATCTTGTATCCCTCAGTGAGAAGTGTTTGAAAACCTATGCGGAGAAACATACGGAGGGTGACGCGCACCAGCCACTGGGAAAGAATCCTGTGGAGAACTCATCTTTCAATGAGCATCATGTTTCACTAAGGTGGAAGTGTCGCAACCCACCCCCCCCCCACCCCCACCCCCCCGACCCTCCCGCCCCCGCGGGGCCTATGCCGAAAGTGCCATAAACTCAACCCTGTGAAACTGCACTTTGGGGGCAACCATCTTTCAACTAACATGTTGCATCAACAAGTTAAAAGTGTTTGAAAACCTATGCGGGGAACGATGTGGAAAGTGGCATGATTTCGAAACTCTGAAAGCATACTGCAGAGAAACCATCTCTCAACGAACATGTTGTTTGACTAAGTTAGAAGAGTTTGAAAACGTATGCGGACGTATCAGGTAGGTGTTGTCTAGTCTTTGTTTCAATAAGAAGTGTTTGAAAACCCACGCAGGGCTTATGCAGAAATGCTTGAACGCAACTCTGTGAAACAATAGTGTGGTGATAGCATCTTTCAACTAATGTCTCATTTCACAAAGTTAGAATAGTTTTAAAATCTATGCAGAACCTACATGAAAAGTCCCATATACCCAACTCTGTGAAACAAAATGGTGGCAAAGAGTCTTTCACCTAACATTTGGTTTCAGGAAATGAGAACTGCTTGAAAATCTATGGGAAGCCTACAGGGTAAGGTCCATAAACTCAACTCTGTGAAACCACACTGTGGTGAAATCGTCTTTCAAGTAACATCTATCTGATTTCAGAAAATGAGAAGTGTTTGAAAATCCATGCAGGGTCTGGGAGGAATGGGGATCTATATTCAACTCTGTGAAACAACACAGTGGGGAAACCGTCTTTCAACTTAAAACTGGTTTCACGAAGTTAGAAGTGTTTGAAACACCATGCGGAGCGTATGAGGATAGTGCCACATACTCAGCTCTGTGAAACAACACTATGAGGAAGCCATCTTTCAACTAAAATCTCATTCTAGGAAGTTAGACTTGTTTCAAAAGCAATGTAGGGCCTATGCATAAAGTGCCATACACCCAACTCTGTCAGACAGCACTGGGTTATCCATCTTTGAACTAACATTGTGCTTCATTAGTTAATATAGTGCTTTAAAACTTATTGGGGGAACTATGTGGGCAGTTCCATACACTCAACTCTGTGAAACAAAAACCTGGTGAGACCATCTTTGAACTACTGTCAGATTTCAAAAATTGAGAGGTGTTTGAAAACCCATGCAGGGCCTAGGTAGAAGGAGCCATATATCCTCAACTCTGAAACAACACTGTGAGGTAACCATCATTCAATTAACACCTTGTTTCACTGAGAAGAGTTTGAAAACCTATGCTGGTTTTACACAAAAAAGTGCCATAAACTCAAATCTGCCAAAGAAAAATGTGGGGAAATAGTCTTCCGCCTAACATCTGGTTTCAGGAAGTGAAAACTGAAAACCTATGTGGGGCCTACAGAGTTAGGGCCATATGTGAAATCACTCTATGGTGAAAACGTCTTGCAAATAACATTTATCTTATTTCAGAAATTGAGAAGTGCTTGAAAACCCATGCAGGGCCTAGGTGGAAGGGAAAATATCCTCAAATCTGAAACACTGTGAGGTAGCCATCTTTCAATTAACACCTTGTTTACTGAGAAGTGTTTGAAAACCTATGCAGCTTCTACACAGAAAGTGCCACATGCTCAAATCTGTAAAACAACACTGTGGTGAAACCGTCTTTCAAATAACATCTGGGTTCACTTGTGGGAAGTGTTTCAAAAACAATGGGGGCTTATGCGGAAAATGCCATATATAAAACTTGGTCAAGCAGCTTTTGGGGAAACCATCATCTTGTTTCACCAATGTAGAAAGGTTTGAAAAACTTTACTAAGAGTGATGAGGAAAGTGACAAATTCCCGACTCTGTGAAAATATACCATGGAGCAAGCATCTTTCAACTCACATCTTGTTTCTCTAAGTTCAAAGTGTTTGAAATCCTATGAAAGGTCTAAGAGCAATGTCCATATACCCAACTGTGTGTAAATAAACATAAGTGTGGTGAAATGATCTTTCAACTAATATCTGGTTTTACTCAGTTACAACTGTTTGAAAACACATGCGGGTCCTAGGTGGATAGTGCCATACACTCAATGAAACAACACTGTGGTGAAACCACTCTCAACTAACTTCTCATTGCACAGAGTTACAAACGTTTGCAAACCTAAGTGGAGCCTACACGGAAAGTGCCATATACTCAAGTCATGAAATAACACTGTGGGGAAACCATCTTTCAAATAACATCTGGTTTCCCTAAGAAGCATTTGAAAACCCACGTGGAGCCTATGCAGAAAGTTCATTATACTCAAATCTATCAGGCAGAACTTTAAGAAAACTATGTTTTAATTAACCTCTTGTTTTACTAAGTTACAAGTATTTGAAAACCATTCAGTCATACAACAAAAGAGCCATATCCCTAACTTTAGGAAATACCATGGGGATCCCATCTTTCCACTAACAGCTCATTTCACAATATTAGAGATGTTAGTAAACCCATTCAGGGCCTACACGGAAAGTGCCATATACTGACCTCTGTGAAAACAGAGTGGTGAAACAATCTTTCAACTAATATTTGGTTTCATTGAGTTAAAATTGAAAACTTTGCGGGACCCGTGAGAAAAGCACAATGTATTAACCCTGTGATAGAAGACTGAGGGGAAACCATATTCCAACTAAAATGTTTCATTGTTACAAGTGTGTGAAAAGCATCCAGAGACTACAAAGTGCCATACACTCAACTTTGTGACCCCAACACTGTGGGGAAACCATCTTTCAACTAACATCTTGTTTCCAAAAGTGGTGTTTGAAGACCCATGTAGAATCTGCGTCAAAAGTGCGAGGTAGTCAACTCCTTTAAACAGCACTGTGGGGAATACATGTTTCAACTATCTTCTAATTTCACTTAGGAGTGTTGGAAAACCTATGAAATTCTATGCAGAAAGTGACAAAGACTCAAATATGTAAAACAACACTGTGGTGAAACCATCTTTCAAATATATCTGGTTCACTGGTTAGGAGTATTTGAAAACTTATGCGGAGCCTACATGGAAAGTATCTTGCACTCACTCTGTCAAGCAACACACTGGGGAAGCTGTCCTTCAATTAATACCTTATTTCACTAAATTAGATGTGTTTGAAAACCATGCGGGGGCCTACAATGAAACTGCCATATACTCACCTCTGTGAAACAACACTCTGGGGAAACAATCTTTCTCCTCGCATCTGGTTTCAATAAGTTACAATTGTACGAAAGAACTCCGAAGGCCTACCGGGCATAGTACCTGATACCTAACTTTGTGAAACAACACTGTGGGGAAAACGTTATTTCAACTAAAAACCGGTTTCACTAAGTTAGAAGTGTTTGAAAACCCGGGTGGGAACAATGGGGATAGTGAGACATACTCAACTTTGTGAAACAACACTGTGATGAATCGGTTTGTCAACTAAAATCTGATTTCACTTAGAACTGTTTGTAAAACCATGTGGGGCCTATGAGAATAGTTCCATATACACAGCTCTGTGAAACAACACTATGGGGAAACCATATTTCAACTAATATCTCATTTCGTTAAGTTAAACTTGTTTGAAACACTTGTGGGGCCTAGGAAGATAGGGCCATATACTAAAGGCTGTCAAACAACATTGAGGGAAATCCATGTTTTAACTAACATCAAGTTTCACTAAGTCACTAGTGTTTTAAAAACCCCTGCAGGGAACTATGAGAAAAACTGCCATACACTAAACTGTGTGAAAAAAAACATAAACAATCTTTGAGCTACTGTCTGGTTTGAAAAATATAGAAGAGTTTAAAACCCATTGCAGGGCATAGATGGAAAGGGCCATATACTCTGAAACAACATTGTGATGTAACCGTCTTACAATTAACACCTCGATTCATTAAGTGAGAAGCCATTGAAATCCTAAGCGGGTACTACCCAGAAAGTGTCATAGGCTCAACTCTGTAAAACAACACTATGGTGAAACATTCGTTCAAATATCATCTGCGATAACAAGTTAAAAATGTTAGAAAACCTATCTTGAGCTTGAACGGAAAGTATCTTACAAAGAAGTGTTTGAAAAGCATGCGGGAACTAAAACAATAGAGCGATATACTCTGCCAAGAGACACTGTGGAGAAACAATATTTCCTCTTAAAATCTGGTTTCAAAAAATTACAAGTCTATCAAAAGACACCCGCAAGAGTACAAGCGTAGTGCCATACACTCAAAACTCTGAAACAACAATGTGAGGAAGCCGACGTTCAAGTAACATCTGGTTTCACAAAGGAGTGTTTGAAAAACCATGTGGAGCCTAAGAGAATCGTTCGTACACTCAATTCAGTGAAACAAAACTGAGGGGGTAACATTCAACTGTCAACTTGTTTCTTTAAGTTAGAAAGGATAGAAAAACTCTGTGAGTCCTAAGAAAAAGTTCTTTAGACACCACATTACAAAACAAAATTGAAGTGAAACCCATCGTTCAAGTGTCGCCTTGACTCAGGAAGTTAGAAGTGTCTGAAAACCTGTGTGAGGCTTCAGCAAGAAGTGCACTTCGGGGAAACCAACTTTCGACTAACATCCCGTCTCACTGAGTTCGGAGTGTTTGAAATCGTATGCGGGGGACGATGCAGAAAGTTCCATGAGTTCCACTCTGTCAGGCGGCACGTTGGGGAAACCATCTTTCAACTAACATCTTGTATCCCTCAGTGAGAAGTGTTTGAAAACCTATGCGGAGAAACATACGGAGGGTGACGCGCACCAGCCACTGGGAAAGAATCCTGTGGAGAACTCATCTTTCAATGAGCATCATGTTTCACTAAGGTGGAAGTGTCGCAAACCCACCCCCCCCCACCCCACACCCCCCGACCCCCTCCCGCCCCCGCGGGGGCCTATGCCGAAAGTGCCATAAACTCAACCTGTGAAACTGCACTTTGGGGGCAACCATCTTTCAACTAACATGTTGCATCAACAAGTTAAAAGTGTTTGAAAACCTATGCGGGGACGATGTGGAAAGTGGCCATGATTTCGAAACTCTGAAAGCATACTGCAGAGAAACCATCTCTCAACGAACATGTTGTTTGACTAAGTTAGAAGAGTTTGAAAACGTATGCGGACGTATCAGGTAGGTGTTGTCTAGTCTTTGTTTCAATAAGAAGTGTTTGAAAACCCACGCAGGGCTTATGCAGAAATGCTTGAACGCAACTCTGTGAAACAATAGTGTGGTGATAGCATCTTTCAACTAATGTCTCATTTCACAAAGTTAGAATAGTTTTAAAATCTATGCAGAACCTACATGAAAAGTCCCATATACCCAACTCTGTGAAACAAAATGGTGGCAAAGAGTCTTTCACCTAACATTTGGTTCAGGAAATGAGAACTGCTTGAAAATCTATGGGAAGCCTACAGGGTAAGGTCCATAAACTCAACTCTGTGAAACCACACTGTGGTGAAATCGTCTTTCAAGTAACATCTATCTGATTTCAGAAAATGAGAAGTGTTTGAAAATCCATGCAGGGTCTGGGAGGAATGGGGATCTATATTCAACTCTGTGAAACAACACAGTGGGGAAACCGTCTTTCAACTAAAACTGGTTTCACGAAGTTAGAAGTGTTTGAAACACCATGCGGAGCGTATGAGGATAGTGCCACATACTCAGCTCTGTGAAACAACACTATGAGGAAGCCATCTTTCAACTAAAATCTCATTCTAGGAAGTTAGACTTGTTTCAAAAGCAATGTAGGGCCTATGCATAAAGTGCCATACACCCAACTCTGTCAGACAGCACTGGGTTATCCATCTTTGAACTAACATTGTGCTTCATTAGTTAATATAGTGCTTTAAAACTTATTGGGGGAACTATGTGGGCAGTTCCATACACTCAACTCTGTGAAACAAAAACCTGGTGAGACCATCTTTGAACTACTGTCAGATTTCAAAAATTGAGAGGTGTTTGAAAACCCATGCAGGGCCTAGGTAGAAGGAGCCATATATCCTCAACTCTGAAACAACACTGTGAGGTAACCATCATTCAATTAACACCTTGTTTCACTGAGAAGAGTTTGAAAACCTATGCTGGTTTTACACAAAAAAGTGCCATAAACTCAAATCTGCCAAAGAAAAATGTGGGGAAATAGTCTTCGCCTAACATCTGGTTTCAGGAAGTGGAAAACTGAAAACCTATGTGGGGGCTACAGAGTTAGGGCCATATGTGAAATCACTCTATGGTGAAAACGTCTTGCAAATAACATTTATCTTATTTCAGAAATTGAGAAGTGCTTGAAAACCCATGCAGGGCCTAGGTGGAAGGGAAAATATCCTCAAATCTGAAACACTGTGAGGTAGCCATCTTTCAATTAACACCTTGTTTACTGAGAAGTGTTTGAAAACCTATGGCAGCTTCTACACAGAAAGTGCCACATGCTCAAATCTGTAAAACAACACTGTGGTGAAACCGTCTTTCAAATAACATCTGGGTTCACTTGTGGGAAGTGTTTCAAAAACAATGGGGGGCTTATGCGAAAATGCCATATATAAAACTTGGTCAAGCAGCTTTTGGGGAAACCATCATCTTGTTTCACCAATGTAGAAAGGTTTGAAAAACTTTACTAAGAGTGATGAGGAAAGGTGACAAATTCCCGACTCTGTGAAAATATACCATGGAGCAAGCATCTTTCAACTCACATCTTGTTTCTCTAAGTTCAAAAGTGTTTGAAATCCTATGAAAGGTCTAACAGCAATGTGCCCATATACCCAACTGTGTAAATAAACATAAGTGTGGTGAAATGATCTTTCAACTAATATCTGGTTTACTCAGTTACAACTGTTTGAAAACACATGCGGGTCCTAGGTGGATAGTGCCATACACTCAATGAAACAACACTGTGGTGAAACCCACTCTCAACTAACTTCTCATTGCACAGAGTTACAAACGTTTGCAAAACCTAGTGGAGCCTACACGGAAAAGTGCCATATACTCAAGTCCATGAAATAACACTTGTGGGGGAAACCATCTTTCAAATAACATCTCGGTTTCCCTAAGAAGCATTTGAAAACCCACGTGGAGCCTATGCAGAAAGTTCATTATACTCAAATCTATCAGGCAGAACTTAAGAAAACTATGTTTTAATTAACCTCTTGTTTTACTAAGTTACAAGTATTTGAAAACCATTCAGTCATACAACAAAAGAGCCATATCCCTAACTTTAGGAAATACCATGGGGATCCCATCTTTCCACTAACAGCTCATTTCACAATATTAGAGATGTTAGTAAACCCATTTCAGGGCCTACACGGAAAGTGCCATATACTGACCTCTGTGAAAACAGAGTGGTGAAACAATCTTTCAACTAATATTTGGTTTCATTGAGTTAAAATTGAAAACTTTGCGGGACCCGTGAGAAAAGCACAATGTATTAACCCTGTGATAGAAGACTGAGGGGAAACCATATTCCAACTAAAATGTTTCATTGTTACAAGTGTGTGAAAAGCATCCAGAGACTACAAAGTGCCATACACTCAACTTTGTGACCCCAACACTGTGGGGAAACCATCTTTCAACTAACATCTTGTTTCCCAAAAGTGGTGTTTTGAAGACCCATGTAGAATCTGCGTCAAAAGTGCGAGGTAGTCAACTCCTTTAAACAGCACTGTGGGGAATACATGTTTCAACTATCTTCTAATTTCACTTAGGAGTGTTGGAAAACCTATGAAATTTCTATGCAGAAAGTGACAAAGACTCAAATATGTAAACAACACTGTGGTGAAACCATCTTTCAAATATATCTGGGTTCACTGGTTAGGAGTATTTGAAAACTTATGCGGAGCCTACATGGAAAGTATCTTGCACTCACTCTGTCAAGCAACACACTGGGGAAGCTGTCCTTCAATTAATACCTTATTTCACTAAATTAGATGTGTTTGAAAACCTATGCGGGCCTACAATGAAACTGCCATATACTCACCTCTGTGAAACAACACTCTGGGGAAACAATCTTTCTCCTCGCATCTGGTTTCAATAAGTTACAATTGTACGAAAGAACTCCCGAAGGCCTACGGGCATAGTACCTGATACCTAACTTTGTGAAACAACACTGTGGGAAAACGTATTTCAACTAAAAACCGGTTTCACTAAGTTAGAAGTGTTTGAAAACCCGGGTGGGAACAATGGGGATAGTGAGAACATACTCCAACTTTGTGAAACAACACTGTGATGAATCGGTTTGTCAACTAAAATCTGATTTCACTTAGAACTGTTTGTAAAACCATGTGGGGCCTATGAGAATAGTTCCATATACACAGCTCTGTGAACAACACTATGGGGAAACCATATTTCAACTAATATCTCATTTCGTTAAGTTAAACTTGTTTGAAACACTTGTGGGGTCCTAGGAAGATAGGGCCATATACTAAAGGCTGTCAAACAACATTGAGGAAATCCATGTTTTAACTAACATCATGTTTCACTAAGTCACTAGTGTTTTAAAACCCCTGCAGGGAACTATGAGAAAACTGCCATACACTAAACTGTGTGAAAAAAAACATAAACAATCTTTGAGGCTACTGTCTGGTTTGAAAAATATAGAAGAGTTTAAAACCCATTGCAGGGCATAGATGGAAAGGGCCATATACTCTGAACACAACCATTGTGATGTAACCGTCTTACAATTAACACCTTGATTCATTAAGGTGAGAAGCCAATTGAAATCCTAAGCGGGTACTACCCAGAAAGTGTCATAGGCTCAACTCTGTAAAACAACACTATGGTGAAAACATTCGTTCAAATATCATCTGCGATCACAAGTTAAAAATGTTAGAAAACCTATCTGAGCTTGAACGGAAAGTATCTTACAAAGAAGTGTTTGAAAAGCATGCGGGAACTAAAACAAAAGAGCGATATACTCTGCCAAGAGACACTGTGGAGAAACAATATTTCTCTTAAAATCTGGTTTCAAAAAATTACAAGTCTATCAAAAGACACCCGCAAGAGTACAAGCGTAGTGCCATACACTCAAAACTCTGAAACAACAATGTGAGGAAGCCGACGTTCAAGTAACATCTTGGTTTGCACAAAGGAGTGTTTGAAAAACCATGTGGAGGCCTAAGAGTAATCGTTCTACACTCAATTCAGTGAAACAAAACTGAGGGGTAACATTCCACTGTCAACTTGTTTCTTTAGTTTAGAAAGGATAGAAAAACTCTGTGAGTCCTAAGAAAAAGTTCTTTAGACACCACATTACAAAACAAAATTGAAGTGAAACCACCGTTCAAGTGTCGCCTTGGACTCAGGAAGTTAGAAGTGTCTGAAAACCTGTGTGAGGCTTCAGCAAGAAGTGCACTTCGGGGAAACCAACTTTCGACTAACATCCCGTCTCACTGAGTTCGGATGTTTGAAATCGTATGCGGGGACGGATGCAGAAAGTTCCATGAGTTCCACTCTGTCAGGCGGCACGTTGGGGAAACCATCTTTCAACTAACATCTTGTATCCCTCAGTGAGAAGTGTTTGAAGACCTATGCGGAGAAACATACGGAGGGTGACGCGCACCAGCCACTGGGAAAGGAATCCTGTGGAGAACTCATCTTTCAATGAGCATCATGTTTCACTAAGGGTGGAAGTGTCGCAACCCACCCCCCCCCCACCCCACCCCCCGACCCTCCCGCCCCCGCCGGGGCTCTATGCCGAAAGTGCCATAAACTCAACCCTGTGAAACTGCACTTTGGGGGCAACCATCTTTCAACTAACATGTTGCATCAACAAGTTAAAAGTGTTTGAAAACCTATGCGGGGAAACGATGTGGAAAGTGGCATGATTTCGAAACTCTGAAAGCATACTGCAGAGAACCATCTCTCAACGAACATGTTGTTTGACTAAGTTAGAAGAGTTTGAAAACGTATGCGGACGTATCAGGTAGGTGTTGTCTAGTCTTTGTTTCAATAAGAAGGTTTGAACGCAACTCTGTGAAACAATAGTGTGGTGATAGCATCTTTCAACTAATGTCTCATTTCACAAAGTTAGAATAGTTTTAAAATCTATGCAGAACCTACATGAAAAGTCCCATATACCCAACTCTGTGAAACAAAATGGTGGCAAAGAGTCTTTCACCTAACATTTGGTTTCAGGAAATGAGAACTGCTTGAAAATCTATGGGAAGCCTACAGGGTAAGGTCCATAAACTCAACTCTGTGAAACCACACTGTGGTGAAATCGTCTTTCAAGTAACATCTATCTGATTTCAGAAAATGAGAAGTGTTTGAAAATCCATGCAGGGTCTGGGAGGAATGGGGATCTATATTCAACTCTGTGAAACAACACAGTGGGGAAACCGTCTTTCAACTTAAAACTGGTTTCACGAAGTTAGAAGTGTTTGAAACACCATGCGGAGCGTATGAGGATAGTGCCACATACTCAGCTCTGTGAAACAACACTATGAGGAAGCCATCTTTCAACTAAAATCTCATTCTAGGAAGTTAGACTTGTTTCAAAAGCAATGTAGGGCCTATGCATAAAGTGCCATACACCCAACTCTGTCAGACAGCACTGGGTTATCCATCTTTGAACTAACATTGTGCTTCATTAGTTAATATAGTGCTTTAAAACTTATTGGGGGAACTATGTGGGCAGTTCCATACACTCAACTCTGTGAAACAAAAACCTGGTGAGACCATCTTTGAACTACTGTCAGATTTCAAAAATTGAGAGGTGTTTGAAAACCCATGCAGGGCCTAGGTAGAAGGAGCCATATATCCTCAACTCTGAAACAACACTGTGAGGTAACCATCATTCAATTAACACCTTGTTTCACTGAGAAGAGTTTGAAAACCTATGCTGGTTTTACACAAAAAAGTGCCATAAACTCAAATCTGCCAAAGAAAAATGTGGGGAAATAGTCTTCCGCCTAACATCTGGTTTCAGGAAGTGAAAACTGAAAACCTATGTGGGGCCTACAGAGTTAGGGCCATATGTGAAATCACTCTATGGTGAAAACGTCTTGCAAATAACATTTATCTTATTTCAGAAATTGAGAAGTGCTTGAAAACCCATGCAGGGCCTAGGTGGAAGGGAAAATATCCTCAAATCTGAAACACTGTGAGGTAGCCATCTTTCAATTAACACCTTGTTTACTGAGAAGTGTTTGAAAACCTATGCAGCTTCTACACAGAAAGTGCCACATGCTGAAATCTGTAAAACAACACTGTGGTGAAACCGTCTTTCAAATAACATCTGGGTTCACTTGTGGGGGCTTATGCGGAAAATGCCATATATAAAACTTGGTCAAGCAGCTTTTGGGGAAACCATCATCTTGTTTCACCAATGTAGAAAGGTTTGAAAAACTTTACTAAGAGTGATGAGGAAAGTGACAAATTCCCGACTCTGTGAAAATATACCATGGAGCAAGCATCTTTCAACTCACATCTTGTTTCTCTAAGTTCAAAGTGTTTGAAATCCTATGAAAGGTCTAAGAGCAATGTGCCATATACCCAACTGTGTAAATAAACATAAGTGTGGTGAAATGATCTTTCAACTAATATCTGGTTTACTCAGTTACAACTGTTTGAAAACACATGCGGGTCCTAGGTGGATAGTGCCATACACTCAATGAAACAACACTGTGGTGAAACCCACTCTCAACTAACTTCTCATTGCACAGAGTTACAAACGTTTGCAAACCTAAGTGGAGCCTACACGGAAAGTGCCATATACTCAAGTCCATGAAATAACACTGTGGGGAAACCATCTTTCAAATAACATCTGGTTTCCCTAAGAAGCATTTGAAAACCCACGTGGAGCCTATGCAGAAAGTTCATTATACTCAAATCTATCAGGCAGAACTTTAAGAAAACTATGTTTTAATTAACCTCTTGTTTTACTAAGTTACAAGTATTTGAAAACCATTCAGTCATACAACAAAAGAGCCATATCCCTAACTTTAGGAAATACCATGGGGATCCCATCTTTCCACTAACAGCTCATTTCACAATATTAGAGATGTTAGTAAACCCATTCAGGGCCTACACGGAAAGTGCCATATACTGACCTCTGTGAAAACAGAGTGGTGAAACAATCTTTCAACTAATATTTGGTTTCATTGAGTTAAAATTGAAAACTTTGCGGGACCCGTGAGAAAAGCACAATGTATTAACCCTGTGATAGAAGACTGAGGGGAAACCATATTCCAACTAAAATGTTTCATTGTTACAAGTGTGTGAAAAGCATCCAGAGACTACAAAGTGCCATACACTCAACTTTGTGACCCAACACTGTGGGGAAACCATCTTTCAACTAACATCTTGTTTCCCAAAAGTGGTGTTTGAAGACCCATGTAGAATCTGCGTCAAAAGTGCGAGGTAGTCAACTCCTTTAAACAGCACTGTGGGGAATACATGTTTCAACTATCTTCTAATTTCACTTAGGAGTGTTGGAAAACCTATGAAATTTCTATGCAGAAAGTGACAAAGACTCAAATATGTAAAACAACACTGTGGTGAAACCATCTTTCAAATATATCTGGGTTCACTGGTTAGGAGTATTTGAAAACTTATGCGGAGCCTACATGGAAAGTATCTTGCACTCACTCTGTCAAGCAACACACTGGGGAAGCTGTCCTTCAATTAATACCTTATTTCACTAAATTAGATGTGTTTGAAAACCATGCGGGGCCTACAATGAAACTGCCATATACTCACCTCTGTGAAACAACACTCTGGGGAAACAATCTTTCTCCTCGCATCTGGTTTCAATAAGTTACAATTGTACGAAAGAACTCCCGAAGGCCTACGGGCATAGTACCTGATACCTAACTTTGTGAAACAACACTGTGGGGAAAACGTATTTCAACTAAAAACCGGTTTCACTAAGTTAGAAGTGTTTGAAAACCCGGGTGGGAACAATGGGGATAGTGAGACATACTCAACTTTGTGAAACAACACTGTGATGAATCGGTTTGTCAACTAAAATCTGATTTCACTTAGAACTGTTTGTAAAACCATGTGGGGCCTATGAGAATAGTTCCATATACACAGCTCTGTGAAACAACACTATGGGGAAACCATATTTCAACTAATATCTCATTTCGTTAAGTTAAACTTGTTTGAAACACTTGTGGGGCCTAGGAAGATAGGGCCATATACTAAAGGCTGTCAAACAACATTGAGGGAAATCCATGTTTTAACTAACATCATGTTTCACTAAGTCACTAGTGTTTTAAAACCCCTGCAGGGAACTATGAGAAAACTGCCATACACTAAACTGTGTGAAAAAAAACATAAACAATCTTTGAGCTACTGTCTGGTTTGAAAAATATAGAAGAGTTTAAAACCCATTGCAGGGCATAGATGGAAAGGGCCATATACTCTGAAACAACATTGTGATGTAACCGTCTTACAATTAACACCTTGATTCATTAAGTGAGAAGCCATTGAAATCCTAAGCGGGTACTACCCAGAAAGTGTCATAGGCTCAACTCTGTAAAACAACACTATGGTGAAACATTCGTTCAAATATCATCTGCGATCACAAGTTAAAAATGTTAGAAAACCTATCTTGAGCTTGAACGGAAAGTATCTTACAAAGAAGTGTTTGAAAAGCATGCGGGAACTAAAACAAAAGAGCGATATACTCTGCCAAGAGACACTGTGGAGAAACAATATTTCTCTTAAAATCTGGTTTCAAAAAATTACAAGTCTATCAAAAGACACCCGCAAGAGTACAAGCGTAGTGCCATACACTCAAAACTCTGAAACAACAATGTGAGGAAGCCGACGTTCAAGTAACATCTGGTTTCACAAAGGAGTGTTTGAAAAACCATGTGGAGCCTAAGAGAATCGTTCGTACACTCAATTCAGTGAAACAAAACTGAGGGGTAACATTCAACTGTCAACTTGTTTCTTTAAGTTAGAAAGGATAGAAAAACTCTGTGAGTCCTAAGAAAAAGTTCTTTAGACACCACATTACAAAACAAAATTGAAGTGAAACCATCGTTCAAGTGTCGCCTTGACTCAGGAAGTTAGAAGTGTCTGAAAACCTGTGTGAGGCTTCAGCAAGAAGTGCACTTCGGGGAAACCAACTTTCGACTAACATCCCGTCTCACTGAGTTCGGAGTGTTTGAAATCGTATGCGGGGACGATGCAGAAAGTTCCATGAGTTCCACTCTGTCAGGCGGCACGTTGGGGAAACCATCTTTCAACTAACATCTTGTATCCCTCAGTGAGAAGTGTTTGAAAACCTATGCGGAGAAACATACGGAGGGTGACGCGCACCAGCCACTGGGAAAGAATCCTGTGGAGAACTCATCTTTCAATGAGCATCATGTTTCACTAAGGTGGAAGTGTCGCAACCCACCCCCCCCCACCCCACCCCCCGACCCTCCCGCCCCCGCGGGGCCTATGCCGAAAGTGCCATAAACTCAACCCTGTGAAACTGCACTTTGGGGGCAACCATCTTTCAACTAACATGTTGCATCAACAAGTTAAAAGTGTTTGAAAACCTATGCGGGGAACGATGTGGAAAGTGGCATGATTTCGAAACTCTGAAAGCATACTGCAGAGAAACCATCTCTCAACGAACATGTTGTTTGACTAAGTTAGAAGAGTTTGAAAACGTATGCGGACGTATCAGGTAGGTGTTGTCTAGTCTTTGTTTCAATAAGAAGTGTTTGAAAACCCACGCAGGGCTTATGCAGAAATGCTTGAACGCAACTCTGTGAAACAATAGTGTGGTGATAGCATCTTTCAACTAATGTCTCATTTCACAAAGTTAGAATAGTTTTAAAATCTATGCAGAACCTACATGAAAAGTCCCATATACCCAACTCTGTGAAACAAAATGGTGGCAAAGAGTCTTTCACCTAACATTTGGTTTCAGGAAATGAGAACTGCTTGAAAATCTATGGGAAGCCTACAGGGTAAGGTCCATAAACTCAACTCTGTGAAACCACACTGTGGTGAAATCGTCTTTCAAGTAACATCTATCTGATTTCAGAAAATGAGAAGTGTTTGAAAATCCATGCAGGGTCTGGGAGGAATG
Source organism: Panthera pardus (assembly GCF_024362965.1). Lineage (NCBI taxonomy): Eukaryota > Metazoa > Chordata > Mammalia > Carnivora > Felidae > Panthera > Panthera pardus. Next base: position 52,043 of record NW_026526974.1, read on the forward strand.
GGGATCTATATTCAACTCTGTGAAACAACACAGTGGGGAAACCGTCTTTCAACTTAAAACTGGTTTCACGAAGTTAGAAGTGTTTGAAACACCATGCGGAGCGTATGAGGATAGTGCCACATACTCAGCTCTGTGAAACAACACTATGAGGAAGCCATCTTTCAACTAAAATCTCATTCTAGGAAGTTAGACTTGTTTCAAAAGCAATGTAGGGCCTATGCATAAAGTGCCATACACCCAACTCTGTCAGACAGCACTGGGTTATCCATCTTTGAACTAACATTGTGCTTCATTAGTTAATATAGTGCTTTAAAACTTATTGGGGGAACTATGTGGGCAGTTCCATACACTCAACTCTGTGAAACAAAAACCTGGTGAGACCATCTTTGAACTACTGTCAGATTTCAAAAATTGAGAGGTGTTTGAAAACCCATGCAGGGCCTAGGTAGAAGGAGCCATATATCCTCAACTCTGAAACAACACTGTGAGGTAACCATCATTCAATTAACACCTTGTTTCACTGAGAAGAGTTTGAAAACCTATGCTGGTTTTACACAAAAAAGTGCCATAAACTCAAATCTGCCAAAGAAAAATGTGGGGAAATAGTCTTCCGCCTAACATCTGGTTTCAGGAAGTGAAAACTGAAAACCTATGTGGGGCCTACAGAGTTAGGGCCATATGTGAAATCACTCTATGGTGAAAACGTCTTGCAAATAACATTTATCTTATTTCAGAAATTGAGAAGTGCTTGAAAACCCATGCAGGGCCTAGGTGGAAGGGAAAATATCCTCAAATCTGAAACACTGTGAGGTAGCCATCTTTCAATTAACACCTTGTTTACTGAGAAGTGTTTGAAAACCTATGCAGCTTCTACACAGAAAGTGCCACATGCTCAAATCTGTAAAACAACACTGTGGTGAAACCGTCTTTCAAATAACATCTGGGTTCACTTGTGGGAAGTGTTTCAAAAACAATGGGGGCTTATGCGGAAAATGCCATATATAAAACTTGGTCAAGCAGCTTTTGGGGAAACCATCATCTTGTTTCACCAATGTAGAAAGGTTTGAAAAACTTTACTAAGAGTGATGAGGAAAGTGACAAATTCCCGACTCTGTGAAAATATACCATGGAGCAAGCATCTTTCAACTCACATCTTGTTTCTCTAAGTTCAAAGTGTTTGAAATCCTATGAAAGGTCTAACAGCAATGTGCCATATACCCAACTGTGTAAATAAACATAAGTGTGGTGAAATGATCTTTCAACTAATATCTGGTTTACTCAGTTACAACTGTTTGAAAACACATGCGGGTCCTAGGTGGATAGTGCCATACACTCAATGAAACAACACTGTGGTGAAACCCACTCTCAACTTCTCATTGCACAGAGTTACAAACGTTTGCAAACCTAAGTGGAGCCTACACGGAAAGTGCCATATACTCAAGTCCATGAAATAACACTGTGGGGAAACCATCTTTCAAATAACATCTGGTTTCCCTAAGAAGCATTTGAAAACCCACGTGGAGCCTATGCAGAAAGTTCATTATACTCAAATCTATCAGGCAGAACTTTAAGAAAACTATGTTTTAATTAACCTCTTGTTTTACTAAGTTACAAGTATTTGAAAACCATTCAGTCATACAACAAAAGAGCCATATCCCTAACTTTAGGAAATACCATGGGGATCCCATCTTTCCACTAACAGCTCATTTCACAATATTAGAGATGTTAGTAAACCCATTCAGGGCCTACACGGAAAGTGCCATATACTGACCTCTGTGAAAACAGAGTGGTGAAACAATCTTTCAACTAATATTTGGTTTCATTGAGTTAAAATTGAAAACTTTGCGGGACCCGTGAGAAAAGCACAATGTATTAACCCTGTGATAGAAGACTGAGGGGAAACCATATTCCAACTAAAATGTTTCATTGTTACAAGTGTGTGAAAAGCATCCAGAGACTACAAAGTGCCATACACTCAACTTTGTGACCCAACACTGTGGGGAAACCATCTTTCAACTAACATCTTGTTTCCCAAAAGTGGTGTTTGAAGACCCATGTAGAATCTGCGTCAAAAGTGCGAGGTAGTCAACTCCTTTAAACAGCACTGTGGGGAATACATGTTTCAACTATCTTCTAATTTCACTTAGGAGTGTTGGAAAACCTATGAAATTTCTATGCAGAAAGTGACAAAGACTCAAATATGTAAAACAACACTGTGGTGAAACCATCTTTCAAATATATCTGGGTTCACTGGTTAGGAGTATTTGAAAACTTATGCGGAGCCTACATGGAAAGTATCTTGCACTCACTCTGTCAAGCAACACACTGGGGAAGCTGTCCTTCAATTAATACCTTATTTCACTAAATTAGATGTGTTTGAAAACCATGCGGGGCCTACAATGAAACTGCCATATACTCACCTCTGTGAAACAACACTCTGGGGAAACAATCTTTCTCCTCGCATCTGGTTTCAATAAGTTACAATTGTACGAAAGAACTCCCGAAGGCCTACGGGCATAGTACCTGATACCTAACTTTGTGAAACAACACTGTGGGGAAAACGTATTTCAACTAAAAACCGGTTTCACTAAGTTAGAAGTGTTTGAAAACCCGGGTGGGAACAATGGGGATAGTGAGACATACTCAACTTTGTGAAACAACACTGTGATGAATCGGTTTGTCAACTAAAATCTGATTTCACTTAGAACTGTTTGTAAAACCATGTGGGGCCTATGAGAATAGTTCCATATACACAGCTCTGTGAAACAACACTATGGGGAAACCATATTTCAACTAATATCTCATTTCGTTAAGTTAAACTTGTTTGAAACACTTGTGGGGCCTAGGAAGATAGGGCCATATACTAAAGGCTGTCAAACAACATTGAGGGAAATCCATGTTTTAACTAACATCATGTTTCACTAAGTCACTAGTGTTTTAAAACCCCTGCAGGGAACTATGAGAAAACTGCCATACACTAAACTGTGTGAAAAAAAACATAAACAATCTTTGAGCTACTGTCTGGTTTGAAAAATATAGAAGAGTTTAAAACCCATTGCAGGGCATAGATGGAAAGGGCCATATACTCTGAAACAACATTGTGATGTAACCGTCTTACAATTAACACCTTGATTCATTAAGTGAGAAGCCATTGAAATCCTAAGCGGGTACTACCCAGAAAGTGTCATAGGCTCAACTCTGTAAAACAACACTATGGTGAAACATTCGTTCAAATATCATCTGCGATCACAAGTTAAAAATGTTAGAAAACCTATCTTGAGCTTGAACGGAAAGTATCTTACAAAGAAGTGTTTGAAAAGCATGCGGGAACTAAAACAAAAGAGCGATATACTCTGCCAAGAGACACTGTGGAGAAACAATATTTCTCTTAAAATCTGGTTTCAAAAAATTACAAGTCTATCAAAAGACACCCGCAAGAGTACAAGCGTAGTGCCATACACTCAAAACTCTGAAACAACAATGTGAGGAAGCCGACGTTCAAGTAACATCTGGTTTCACAAAGGAGTGTTTGAAAAACCATGTGGAGCCTAAGAGAATCGTTCGTACACTCAATTCAGTGAAACAAAACTGAGGGGTAACATTCCACTGTCAACTTGTTTCTTTAAGTTAGAAAGGATAGAAAAACTCTGTGAGTCCTAAGAAAAAGTTCTTTAGACACCACATTACAAAACAAAATTGAAGTGAAACCACCGTTCAAGTGTCGCCTTGACTCAGGAAGTTAGAAGTGTCTGAAAACCTGTGTGAGGCTTCAGCAAGAAGTGCACTTCGGGGAAACCAACTTTCGACTAACATCCCGTCTCACTGAGTTCGGAGTGTTTGAAATCGTATGCGGGGACGATGCAGAAAGTTCCATGAGTTCCACTCTGTCAGGCGGCACGTTGGGGAAACCATCTTTCAACTAACATCTTGTATCCCTCAGTGAGAAGTGTTTGAAGACCTATGCGGAGAAACATACGGAGGGTGACGCGCACCAGCCACTGGGAAAGAATCCTGTGGAGAACTCATCTTTCAATGAGCATCATGTTTCACTAAGGTGGAAGTGTCGCAACCCACCCCCCCCCCCACCCCACCCCCCGACCCTCCCGCCCCCGCGGGGCCTATGCCGAAAGTGCCATAAACTCAACCCTGTGAAACTGCACTTTGGGGGCAACCATCTTTCAACTAACATGTTGCATCAACAAGTTAAAAGTGTTTGAAAACCTATGCGGGGAACGATGTGGAAAGTGGCATGATTTCGAAACTCTGAAAGCATACTGCAGAGAAACCATCTCTCAACGAACATGTTGTTTGACTAAGTTAGAAGAGTTTGAAAACGTATGCGGACGTATCAGGTAGGTGTTGTCTAGTCTTTGTTTCAATAAGAAGTGTTTGAAAACCCACGCAGGGCTTATGCAGAAATGCTTGAACGCAACTCTGTGAAACAATAGTGTGGTGATAGCATCTTTCAACTAATGTCTCATTTCACAAAGTTAGAATAGTTTTAAAATCTATGCAGAACCTACATGAAAAGTCCCATATACCCAACTCTGTGAAACAAAATGGTGGCAAAGAGTCTTTCACCTAACATTTGGTTTCAGGAAATGAGAACTGCTTGAAAATCTATGGGAAGCCTACAGGGTAAGGTCCATAAACTCAACTCTGTGAAACCACACTGTGGTGAAATCGTCTTTCAAGTAACATCTATCTGATTTCAGAAAATGAGAAGTGTTTGAAAATCCATGCAGGGTCTGGGAGGAATGGGGATCTATATTCAACTCTGTGAAACAACACAGTGGGGAAACCGTCTTTCAACTTAAAACTGGTTTCACGAAGTTAGAAGTGTTTGAAACACCATGCGGAGCGTATGAGGATAGTGCCACATACTCAGCTCTGTGAAACAACACTATGAGGAAGCCATCTTTCAACTAAAATCTCATTCTAGGAAGTTAGACTTGTTTCAAAAGCAATGTAGGGCCTATGCATAAAGTGCCATACACCCAACTCTGTCAGACAGCACTGGGTTATCCATCTTTGAACTAACATTGTGCTTCATTAGTTAATATAGTGCTTTAAAACTTATTGGGGGAACTATGTGGGCAGTTCCATACACTCAACTCTGTGAAACAAAAACCTGGTGAGACCATCTTTGAACTACTGTCAGATTTCAAAAATTGAGAGGTGTTTGAAAACCCATGCAGGGCCTAGGTAGAAGGAGCCATATATCCTCAACTCTGAAACAACACTGTGAGGTAACCATCATTCAATTAACACCTTGTTTCACTGAGAAGAGTTTGAAAACCTATGCTGGTTTTACACAAAAAAGTGCCATAAACTCAAATCTGCCAAAGAAAAATGTGGGGAAATAGTCTTCCGCCTAACATCTGGTTTCAGGAAGTGAAAACTGAAAACCTATGTGGGGCCTACAGAGTTAGGGCCATATGTGAAATCACTCTATGGTGAAAACGTCTTGCAAATAACATTTATCTTATTTCAGAAATTGAGAAGTGCTTGAAAACCCATGCAGGGCCTAGGTGGAAGGGAAAATATCCTCAAATCTGAAACACTGTGAGGTAGCCATCTTTCAATTAACACCTTGTTTACTGAGAAGTGTTTGAAAACCTATGCAGCTTCTACACAGAAAGTGCCACATGCTCAAATCTGTAAAACAACACTGTGGTGAAACCGTCTTTCAAATAACATCTGGGTTCACTTGTGGGGGCTTATGCGGAAAATGCCATATATAAAACTTGGTCAAGCAGCTTTTGGGGAAACCATCATCTTGTTTCACCAATGTAGAAAGGTTTGAAAAACTTTACTAAGAGTGATGAGGAAAGTGACAAATTCCCGACTCTGTGAAAATATACCATGGAGCAAGCATCTTTCAACTCACATCTTGTTTCTCTAAGTTCAAAGTGTTTGAAATCCTATGAAAGGTCTAAGAGCAATGTGCCATATACCCAACTGTGTAAATAAACATAAGTGTGGTGAAATGATCTTTCAACTAATATCTGGTTTACTCAGTTACAACTGTTTGAAAACACATGCGGGTCCTAGGTGGATAGTGCCATACACTCAATGAAACAACACTGTGGTGAAACCCACTCTCAACTAACTTCTCATTGCACAGAGTTACAAACGTTTGCAAACCTAAGTGGAGCCTACACGGAAAGTGCCATATACTCAAGTCCATGAAATAACACTGTGGGGAAACCATCTTTCAAATAACATCTGGTTTCCCTAAGAAGCATTTGAAAACCCACGTGGAGCCTATGCAGAAAGTTCATTATACTCAAATCTATCAGGCAGAACTTTAAGAAAACTATGTTTTAATTAACCTCTTGTTTTACTAAGTTACAAGTATTTGAAAACCATTCAGTCATACAACAAAAGAGCCATATCCCTAACTTTAGGAAATACCATGGGGATCCCATCTTTCCACTAACAGCTCATTTCACAATATTAGAGATGTTAGTAAACCCATTCAGGGCCTACACGGAAAGTGCCATATACTGACCTCTGTGAAAACAGAGTGGTGAAACAATCTTTCAACTAATATTTGGTTTCATTGAGTTAAAATTGAAAACTTTGCGGGACCCGTGAGAAAAGCACAATGTATTAACCCTGTGATAGAAGACTGAGGGGAAACCATATTCCAACTAAAATGTTTCATTGTTACAAGTGTGTGAAAAGCATCCAGAGACTACAAAGTGCCATACACTCAACTTTGTGACCCAACACTGTGGGGAAACCATCTTTCAACTAACATCTTGTTTCCCAAAAGTGGTGTTTGAAGACCCATGTAGAATCTGCGTCAAAAGTGCGAGGTAGTCAACTCCTTTAAACAGCACTGTGGGGAATACATGTTTCAACTATCTTCTAATTTCACTTAGGAGTGTTGGAAAACCTATGAAATTTCTATGCAGAAAGTGACAAAGACTCAAATATGTAAAACAACACTGTGGTGAAACCATCTTTCAAATATATCTGGGTTCACTGGTTAGGAGTATTTGAAAACTTATGCGGAGCCTACATGGAAAGTATCTTGCACTCACTCTGTCAAGCAACACACTGGGGAAGCTGTCCTTCAATTAATACCTTATTTCACTAAATTAGATGTGTTTGAAAACCATGCGGGGCCTACAATGAAACTGCCATATACTCACCTCTGTGAAACAACACTCTGGGGAAACAATCTTTCTCCTCGCATCTGGTTTCAATAAGTTACAATTGTACGAAAGAACTCCCGAAGGCCTACGGGCATAGTACCTGATACCTAACTTTGTGAAACAACACTGTGGGGAAAACGTATTTCAACTAAAAACCGGTTTCACTAAGTTAGAAGTGTTTGAAAACCCGGGTGGGAACAATGGGGATAGTGAGACATACTCAACTTTGTGAAACAACACTGTGATGAATCGGTTTGTCAACTAAAATCTGATTTCACTTAGAACTGTTTGTAAAACCATGTGGGGCCTATGAGAATAGTTCCATATACACAGCTCTGTGAAACAACACTATGGGGAAACCATATTTCAACTAATATCTCATTTCGTTAAGTTAAACTTGTTTGAAACACTTGTGGGGCCTAGGAAGATAGGGCCATATACTAAAGGCTGTCAAACAACATTGAGGGAAATCCATGTTTTAACTAACATCATGTTTCACTAAGTCACTAGTGTTTTAAAACCCCTGCAGGGAACTATGAGAAAACTGCCATACACTAAACTGTGTGAAAAAAAACATAAACAATCTTTGAGCTACTGTCTGGTTTGAAAAATATAGAAGAGTTTAAAACCCATTGCAGGGCATAGATGGAAAGGGCCATATACTCTGAAACAACATTGTGATGTAACCGTCTTACAATTAACACCTTGATTCATTAAGTGAGAAGCCATTGAAATCCTAAGCGGGTACTACCCAGAAAGTGTCATAGGCTCAACTCTGTAAAACAACACTATGGTGAAACATTCGTTCAAATATCATCTGCGATCACAAGTTAAAAATGTTAGAAAACCTATCTTGAGCTTGAACGGAAAGTATCTTACAAAGAAGTGTTTGAAAAGCATGCGGGAACTAAAACAAAAGAGCGATATACTCTGCCAAGAGACACTGTGGAGAAACAATATTTCTCTTAAAATCTGGTTTCAAAAAATTACAAGTCTATCAAAAGACACCCGCAAGAGTACAAGCGTAGTGCCATACACTCAAAACTCTGAAACAACAATGTGAGGAAGCCGACGTTCAAGTAACATCTGGTTTCACAAAGGAGTGTTTGAAAAACCATGTGGAGCCTAAGAGAATCGTTCGTACACTCAATTCAGTGAAACAAAACTGAGGGGTAACATTCAACTGTCAACTTGTTTCTTTAAGTTAGAAAGGATAGAAAAACTCTGTGAGTCCTAAGAAAAAGTTCTTTAGACACCACATTACAAAACAAAATTGAAGTGAAACCATCGTTCAAGTGTCGCCTTGACTCAGGAAGTTAGAAGTGTCTGAAAACCTGTGTGAGGCTTCAGCAAGAAGTGCACTTCGGGGAAACCAACTTTCGACTAACATCCCGTCTCACTGAGTTCGGAGTGTTTGAAATCGTATGCGGGGACGATGCAGAAAGTTCCATGAGTTCCACTCTGTCAGGCGGCACGTTGGGGAAACCATCTTTCAACTAACATCTTGTATCCCTCAGTGAGAAGTGTTTGAAAACCTATGCGGAGAAACATACGGAGGGTGACGCGCACCAGCCACTGGGAAAGAATCCTGTGGAGAACTCATCTTTCAATGAGCATCATGTTTCACTAAGGTGGAAGTGTCGCAACCCACCCCCCCCCACCCCACCCCCCGACCCTCCCGCCCCCGCGGGGCCTATGCCGAAAGTGCCATAAACTCAACCCTGTGAAACTGCACTTTGGGGGCAACCATCTTTCAACTAACATGTTGCATCAACAAGTTAAAAGTGTTTGAAAACCTATGCGGGGAACGATGTGGAAAGTGGCATGATTTCGAAACTCTGAAAGCATACTGCAGAGAAACCATCTCTCAACGAACATGTTGTTTGACTAAGTTAGAAGAGTTTGAAAACGTATGCGGACGTATCAGGTAGGTGTTGTCTAGTCTTTGTTTCAATAAGAAGTGTTTGAAAACCCACGCAGGGCTTATGCAGAAATGCTTGAACGCAACTCTGTGAAACAATAGTGTGGTGATAGCATCTTTCAACTAATGTCTCATTTCACAAAGTTAGAATAGTTTTAAAATCTATGCAGAACCTACATGAAAAGTCCCATATACCCAACTCTGTGAAACAAAATGGTGGCAAAGAGTCTTTCACCTAACATTTGGTTTCAGGAAATGAGAACTGCTTGAAAATCTATGGGAAGCCTACAGGGTAAGGTCCATAAACTCAACTCTGTGAAACCACACTGTGGTGAAATCGTCTTTCAAGTAACATCTATCTGATTTCAGAAAATGAGAAGTGTTTGAAAATCCATGCAGGGTCTGGGAGGAATGGGGATCTATATTCAACTCTGTGAAACAACACAGTGGGGAAACCGTCTTTCAACTTAAAACTGGTTTCACGAAGTTAGAAGTGTTTGAAACACCATGCGGAGCGTATGAGGATAGTGCCACATACTCAGCTCTGTGAAACAACACTATGAGGAAGCCATCTTTCAACTAAAATCTCATTCTAGGAAGTTAGACTTGTTTCAAAAGCAATGTAGGGCCTATGCATAAAGTGCCATACACCCAACTCTGTCAGACAGCACTGGGTTATCCATCTTTGAACTAACATTGTGCTTCATTAGTTAATATAGTGCTTTAAAACTTATTGGGGGAACTATGTGGGCAGTTCCATACACTCAACTCTGTGAAACAAAAACCTGGTGAGACCATCTTTGAACTACTGTCAGATTTCAAAAATTGAGAGGTGTTTGAAAACCCATGCAGGGCCTAGGTAGAAGGAGCCATATATCCTCAACTCTGAAACAACACTGTGAGGTAACCATCATTCAATTAACACCTTGTTTCACTGAGAAGAGTTTGAAAACCTATGCTGGTTTTACACAAAAAAGTGCCATAAACTCAAATCTGCCAAAGAAAAATGTGGGGAAATAGTCTTCCGCCTAACATCTGGTTTCAGGAAGTGAAAACTGAAAACCTATGTGGGGCCTACAGAGTTAGGGCCATATGTGAAATCACTCTATGGTGAAAACGTCTTGCAAATAACATTTATCTTATTTCAGAAATTGAGAAGTGCTTGAAAACCCATGCAGGGCCTAGGTGGAAGGGAAAATATCCTCAAATCTGAAACACTGTGAGGTAGCCATCTTTCAATTAACACCTTGTTTACTGAGAAGTGTTTGAAAACCTATGCAGCTTCTACACAGAAAGTGCCACATGCTCAAATCTGTAAAACAACACTGTGGTGAAACCGTCTTTCAAATAACATCTGGGTTCACTTGTGGGAAGTGTTTCAAAAACAATGGGGGCTTATGCGGAAAATGCCATATATAAAACTTGGTCAAGCAGCTTTTGGGGAAACCATCATCTTGTTTCACCAATGTAGAAAGGTTTGAAAAACTTTACTAAGAGTGATGAGGAAAGTGACAAATTCCCGACTCTGTGAAAATATACCATGGAGCAAGCATCTTTCAACTCACATCTTGTTTCTCTAAGTTCAAAGTGTTTGAAATCCTATGAAAGGTCTAACAGCAATGTGCCATATACCCAACTGTGTAAATAAACATAAGTGTGGTGAAATGATCTTTCAACTAATATCTGGTTTACTCAGTTACAACTGTTTGAAAACACATGCGGGTCCTAGGTGGATAGTGCCATACACTCAATGAAACAACACTGTGGTGAAACCCACTCTCAACTAACTTCTCATTGCACAGAGTTACAAACGTTTGCAAACCTAAGTGGAGCCTACACGGAAAGTGCCATATACTCAAGTCCATGAAATAACACTGTGGGGAAACCATCTTTCAAATAACATCTGGTTTCCCTAAGAAGCATTTGAAAACCCACGTGGAGCCTATGCAGAAAGTTCATTATACTCAAATCTATCAGGCAGAACTTTAAGAAAACTATGTTTTAATTAACCTCTTGTTTTACTAAGTTACAAGTATTTGAAAACCATTCAGTCATACAACAAAAGAGCCATATCCCTAACTTTAGGAAATACCATGGGGATCCCATCTTTCCACTAACAGCTCATTTCACAATATTAGAGATGTTAGTAAACCCATTCAGGGCCTACACGGAAAGTGCCATATACTGACCTCTGTGAAACAGAGTGGTGAAACAATCTTTCAACTAATATTTGGTTTCATTGAGTTAAAATTGAAAACTTTGCGGGACCCGTGAGAAAAGCACAATGTATTAACCCTGTGATAGAAGACTGAGGGGAAACCATATTCCAACTAAAATGTTTCATTGTTACAAGTGTGTGAAAAGCATCCAGAGACTACAAAGTGCCATACACTCAACTTTGTGACCCAACACTGTGGGGAAACCATCTTTCAACTAACATCTTGTTTCCCAAAAGTGGTGTTTGAAGACCCATGTAGAATCTGCGTCAAAAGTGCGAGGTAGTCAACTCCTTTAAACAGCACTGTGGGGAATACATGTTTCAACTATCTTCTAATTTCACTTAGGAGTGTTGGAAAACCTATGAAATTTCTATGCAGAAAGTGACAAAGACTCAAATATGTAAAACAACACTGTGGTGAAACCATCTTTCAAATATATCTGGGTTCACTGGTTAGGAGTATTTGAAAACTTATGCGGAGCCTACATGGAAAGTATCTTGCACTCACTCTGTCAAGCAACACACTGGGGAAGCTGTCCTTCAATTAATACCTTATTTCACTAAATTAGATGTGTTTGAAAACCATGCGGGGCCTACAATGAAACTGCCATATACTCACCTCTGTGAAACAACACTCTGGGGAAACAATCTTTCTCCTCGCATCTGGTTTCAATAAGTTACAATTGTACGAAAGAACTCCCGAAGGCCTACGGGCATAGTACCTGATACCTAACTTTGTGAAACAACACTGTGGGGAAAACGTATTTCAACTAAAAACCGGTTTCACTAAGTTAGAAGTGTTTGAAAACCCGGGTGGGAACAATGGGGATAGTGAGACATACTCAACTTTGTGAAACAACACTGTGATGAATCGGTTTGTCAACTAAAATCTGATTTCACTTAGAACTGTTTGTAAAACCATGTGGGGCCTATGAGAATAGTTCCATATACACAGCTCTGTGAAACAACACTATGGGGAAACCATATTTCAACTAATATCTCATTTCGTTAAGTTAAACTTGTTTGAAACACTTGTGGGGCCTAGGAAGATAGGGCCATATACTAAAGGCTGTCAAACAACATTGAGGGAAATCCATGTTTTAACTAACATCATGTTTCACTAAGTCACTAGTGTTTTAAAACCCCTGCAGGGAACTATGAGAAAACTGCCATACACTAAACTGTGTGAAAAAAAACATAAACAATCTTTGAGCTACTGTCTGGTTTGAAAAATATAGAAGAGTTTAAAACCCATTGCAGGGCATAGATGGAAAGGGCCATATACTCTGAAACAACATTGTGATGTAACCGTCTTACAATTAACACCTTGATTCATTAAGTGAGAAGCCATTGAAATCCTAAGCGGGTACTACCCAGAAAGTGTCATAGGCTCAACTCTGTAAAACAACACTATGGTGAAACATTCGTTCAAATATCATCTGCGATCACAAGTTAAAAATGTTAGAAAACCTATCTTGAGCTTGAACGGAAAGTATCTTACAAAGAAGTGTTTGAAAAGCATGCGGGAACTAAAACAAAAGAGCGATATACTCTGCCAAGAGACACTGTGGAGAAACAATATTTCTCTTAAAATCTGGTTTCAAAAAATTACAAGTCTATCAAAAGACACCCGCAAGAGTACAAGCGTAGTGCCATACACTCAAAACTCTGAAACAACAATGTGAGGAAGCCGACGTTCAAGTAACATCTGGTTTCACAAAGGAGTGTTTGAAAAACCATGTGGAGCCTAAGAGAATCGTTCGTACACTCAATTCAGTGAAACAAAACTGAGGGGTAACATTCCACTGTCAACTTGTTTCTTTAAGTTAGAAAGGATAGAAAAACTCTGTGAGTCCTAAGAAAAAGTTCTTTAGACACCACATTACAAAACAAAATTGAAGTGAAACCACCGTTCAAGTGTCGCCTTGACTCAGGAAGTTAGAAGTGTCTGAAAACCTGTGTGAGGCTTCAGCAAGAAGTGCACTTCGGGGAAACCAACTTTCGACTAACATCCCGTCTCACTGAGTTCGGAGTGTTTGAAATCGTATGCGGGGACGATGCAGAAAGTTCCATGAGTTCCACTCTGTCAGGCGGCACGTTGGGGAAACCATCTTTCAACTAACATCTTGTATCCCTCAGTGAGAAGTGTTTGAAGACCTATGCGGAGAAACATACGGAGGGTGACGCGCACCAGCCACTGGGAAAGAATCCTGTGGAGAACTCATCTTTCAATGAGCATCATGTTTCACTAAGGTGGAAGTGTCGCAACCCACCCCCCCCCCCCACCCCACCCCCCGACCCTCCCGCCCCCGCGGGGCCTATGCCGAAAGTGCCATAAACTCAACCCTGTGAAACTGCACTTTGGGGGCAACCATCTTTCAACTAACATGTTGCATCAACAAGTTAAAAGTGTTTGAAAACCTATGCGGGGAACGATGTGGAAAGTGGCATGATTTCGAAACTCTGAAAGCATACTGCAGAGAAACCATCTCTCAACGAACATGTTGTTTGACTAAGTTAGAAGAGTTTGAAAACGTATGCGGACGTATCAGGTAGGTGTTGTCTAGTCTTTGTTTCAATAAGAAGTGTTTGAAAACCCACGCAGGGCTTATGCAGAAATGCTTGAACGCAACTCTGTGAAACAATAGTGTGGTGATAGCATCTTTCAACTAATGTCTCATTTCACAAAGTTAGAATAGTTTTAAAATCTATGCAGAACCTACATGAAAAGTCCCATATACCCAACTCTGTGAAACAAAATGGTGGCAAAGAGTCTTTCACCTAACATTTGGTTTCAGGAAATGAGAACTGCTTGAAAATCTATGGGAAGCCTACAGGGTAAGGTCCATAAACTCAACTCTGTGAAACCACACTGTGGTGAAATCGTCTTTCAAGTAACATCTATCTGATTTCAGAAAATGAGAAGTGTTTGAAAATCCATGCAGGGTCTGGGAGGAATGGGGATCTATATTCAACTCTGTGAAACAACACAGTGGGGAAACCGTCTTTCAACTTAAAACTGGTTTCACGAAGTTAGAAGTGTTTGAAACACCATGCGGAGCGTATGAGGATAGTGCCACATACTCAGCTCTGTGAAACAACACTATGAGGAAGCCATCTTTCAACTAAAATCTCATTCTAGGAAGTTAGACTTGTTTCAAAAGCAATGTAGGGCCTATGCATAAAGTGCCATACACCCAACTCTGTCAGACAGCACTGGGTTATCCATCTTTGAACTAACATTGTGCTTCATTAGTTAATATAGTGCTTTAAAACTTATTGGGGGAACTATGTGGGCAGTTCCATACACTCAACTCTGTGAAACAAAAACCTGGTGAGACCATCTTTGAACTACTGTCAGATTTCAAAAATTGAGAGGTGTTTGAAAACCCATGCAGGGCCTAGGTAGAAGGAGCCATATATCCTCAACTCTGAAACAACACTGTGAGGTAACCATCATTCAATTAACACCTTGTTTCACTGAGAAGAGTTTGAAAACCTATGCTGGTTTTACACAAAAAAGTGCCATAAACTCAAATCTGCCAAAGAAAAATGTGGGGAAATAGTCTTCTGCCTAACATCTGGTTTCAGGAAGTGAAAACTGAAAACCTATGTGGGGCCTACAGAGTTAGGGCCATATGTGAAATCACTCTATGGTGAAAACGTCTTGCAAATAACATTTATCTTATTTCAGAAATTGAGAAGTGCTTGAAAACCCATGCAGGGCCTAGGTGGAAGGGAAAATATCCTCAAATCTGAAACACTGTGAGGTAGCCATCTTTCAATTAACACCTTGTTTACTGAGAAGTGTTTGAAAACCTATGCAGCTTCTACACAGAAAGTGCCACATGCTCAAATCTGTAAAACAACACTGTGGTGAAACCGTCTTTCAAATAACATCTGGGTTCACTTGTGGGGGCTTATGCGGAAAATGCCATATATAAAACTTGGTCAAGCAGCTTTTGGGGAAACCATCATCTTGTTTCACCAATGTAGAAAGGTTTGAAAAACTTTACTAAGAGTGATGAGGAAAGTGACAAATTCCCGACTCTGTGAAAATATACCATGGAGCAAGCATCTTTCAACTCACATCTTGTTTCTCTAAGTTCAAAGTGTTTGAAATCCTATGAAAGGTCTAACAGCAATGTGCCATATACCCAACTGTGTAAATAAACATAAGTGTGGTGAAATGATCTTTCAACTAATATCTGGTTTACTCAGTTACAACTGTTTGAAAACACATGCGGGTCCTAGGTGGATAGTGCCATACACTCAATGAAACAACACTGTGGTGAAACCCACTCTCAACTAACTTCTCATTGCACAGAGTTACAAACGTTTGCAAACCTAAGTGGAGCCTACACGGAAAGTGCCATATACTCAAGTCCATGAAATAACACTGTGGGGAAACCATCTTTCAAATAACATCTGGTTTCCCTAAGAAGCATTTGAAAACCCACGTGGAGCCTATGCAGAAAGTTCATTATACTCAAATCTATCAGGCAGAACTTTAAGAAAACTATGTTTTAATTAACCTCTTGTTTTACTAAGTTACAAGTATTTGAAAACCATTCAGTCATACAACAAAAGAGCCATATCCCTAACTTTAGGAAATACCATGGGGATCCCATCTTTCCACTAACAGCTCATTTCACAATATTAGAGATGTTAGTAAACCCATTCAGGGCCTACACGGAAAGTGCCATATACTGACCTCTGTGAAAACAGAGTGGTGAAACAATCTTTCAACTAATATTTGGTTTCATTGAGTTAAAATTGAAAACTTTGCGGGACCCGTGAGAAAAGCACAATGTATTAACCCTGTGATAGAAGACTGAGGGGAAACCATATTCCAACTAAAATGTTTCATTGTTACAAGTGTGTGAAAAGCATCCAGAGACTACAAAGTGCCATACACTCAACTTTGTGACCCAACACTGTGGGGAAACCATCTTTCAACTAACATCTTGTTTCCCAAAAGTGGTGTTTGAAGACCCATGTAGAATCTGCGTCAAAAGTGCGAGGTAGTCAACTCCTTTAAACAGCACTGTGGGGAATACATGTTTCAACTATCTTCTAATATCACTTAGGAGTGTTGGAAAACCTATGAAATTTCTATGCAGAAAGTGACAAAGACTCAAATATGTAAAACAACACTGTGGTGAAACCATCTTTCAAATATATCTGGGTTCACTGGTTAGGAGTATTTGAAAACTTATGCGGAGCCTACATGGAAAGTATCTTGCACTCACTCTGTCAAGCAACACACTGGGGAAGCTGTCCTTCAATTAATACCTTATTTCACTAAATTAGATGTGTTTGAAAACCATGCGGGGCCTACAATGAAACTGCCATATACTCACCTCTGTGAAACAACACTCTGGGGAAACAATCTTTCTCCTCGCATCTGGTTTCAATAAGTTACAATTGTACGAAAGAACTCCCGAAGGCCTACGGGCATAGTACCTGATACCTAACTTTGTGAAACAACACTGTGGGGAAAACGTATTTCAACTAAAAACCGGTTTCACTAAGTTAGAAGTGTTTGAAAACCCGGGTGGGAACAATGGGGATAGTGAGACATACTCAACTTTGTGAAACAACACTGTGATGAATCGGTTTGTCAACTAAAATCTGATTTCACTTAGAACTGTTTGTAAAACCATGTGGGGCCTATGAGAATAGTTCCATATACACAGCTCTGTGAAACAACACTATGGGGAAACCATATTTCAACTAATATCTCATTTCGTTAAGTTAAACTTGTTTGAAACACTTGTGGGGCCTAGGAAGATAGGGCCATATACTAAAGGCTGTCAAACAACATTGAGGGAAATCCATGTTTTAACTAACATCATGTTTCACTAAGTCACTAGTGTTTTAAAACCCCTGCAGGGAACTATGAGAAAACTGCCATACACTAAACTGTGTGAAAAAAAACATAAACAATCTTTGAGCTACTGTCTGGTTTGAAAAATATAGAAGAGTTTAAAACCCATTGCAGGGCATAGATGGAAAGGGCCATATACTCTGAAACAACATTGTGATGTAACCGTCTTACAATTAACACCTTGATTCATTAAGTGAGAAGCCATTGAAATCCTAAGCGGGTACTACCCAGAAAGTGTCATAGGCTCAACTCTGTAAAACAACACTATGGTGAAACATTCGTTCAAATATCATCTGCGATCACAAGTTAAAAATGTTAGAAAACCTATCTTGAGCTTGAACGGAAAGTATCTTACAAAGAAGTGTTTGAAAAGCATGCGGGAACTAAAACAAAAGAGCGATATACTCTGCCAAGAGACACTGTGGAGAAACAATATTTCTCTTAAAATCTGGTTTCAAAAAATTACAAGTCTATCAAAAGACACCCGCAAGAGTACAAGCGTAGTGCCATACACTCAAAACTCTGAAACAACAATGTGAGGAAGCCGACGTTCAAGTAACATCTGGTTTCACAAAGGAGTGTTTGAAAAACCATATGGAGCCTAAGAGAATCGTTCGTACACTCAATTCAGTGAAACAAAACTGAGGGGTAACATTCAACTGTCAACTTGTTTCTTTAAGTTAGAAAGGATAGAAAAACTCTGTGAGTCCTAAGAAAAAGTTCTTTAGACACCACATTACAAAACAAAATTGAAGTGAAACCATCGTTCAAGTGTCGCCTTGACTCAGGAAGTTAGAAGTGTCTGAAAACCTGTGTGAGGCTTCAGCAAGAAGTGCACTTCGGGGAAACCAACTTTCGACTAACATCCCGTCTCACTGAGTTCGGAGTGTTTGAAATCGTATGCGGGGACGATGCAGAAAGTTCCATGAGTTCCACTCTGTCAGGCGGCACGTTGGGGAAACCATCTTTCAACTAACATCTTGTATCCCTCAGTGAGAAGTGTTTGAAAACCTATGCGGAGAAACATACGGAGGGTGACGCGCACCAGCCACTGGGAAAGAATCCTGTGGAGAACTCATCTTTCAATGAGCATCATGTTTCACTAAGGTGGAAGTGTCGCAACCCACCCCCCCCCACCCCACCCCCCGACCCTCCCGCCCCCGCGGGGCCTATGCCGAAAGTGCCATAAACTCAACCCTGTGAAACTGCACTTTGGGGGCAACCATCTTTCAACTAACATGTTGCATCAACAAGTTAAAAGTGTTTGAAAACCTATGCGGGGAACGATGTGGAAAGTGGCATGATTTCGAAACTCTGAAAGCATACTGCAGAGAAACCATCTCTCAACGAACATGTTGTTTGACTAAGTTAGAAGAGTTTGAAAACGTATGCGGACGTATCAGGTAGGTGTTGTCTAGTCTTTGTTTCAATAAGAAGTGTTTGAAAACCCACGCAGGGCTTATGCAGAAATGCTTGAACGCAACTCTGTGAAACAATAGTGTGGTGATAGCATCTTTCAACTAATGTCTCATTTCACAAAGTTAGAATAGTTTTAAAATCTATGCAGAACCTACATGAAAAGTCCCATATACCCAACTCTGTGAAACAAAATGGTGGCAAAGAGTCTTTCACCTAACATTTGGTTTCAGGAAATGAGAACTGCTTGAAAATCTATGGGAAGCCTACAGGGTAAGGTCCATAAACTCAACTCTGTGAAACCACACTGTGGTGAAATCGTCTTTCAAGTAACATCTATCTGATTTCAGAAAATGAGAAGTGTTTGAAAATCCATGCAGGGTCTGGGAGGAATGGGGATCTATATTCAACTCTGTGAAACAACACAGTGGGGAAACCGTCTTTCAACTTAAAACTGGTTTCACGAAGTTAGAAGTGTTTGAAACACCATGCGGAGCGTATGAGGATAGTGCCACATACTCAGCTCTGTGAAACAACACTATGAGGAAGCCATCTTTCAACTAAAATCTCATTCTAGGAAGTTAGACTTGTTTCAAAAGCAATGTAGGGCCTATGCATAAAGTGCCATACACCCAACTCTGTCAGACAGCACTGGGTTATCCATCTTTGAACTAACATTGTGCTTCATTAGTTAATATAGTGCTTTAAAACTTATTGGGGGAACTATGTGGGCAGTTCCATACACTCAACTCTGTGAAACAAAAACCTGGTGAGACCATCTTTGAACTACTGTCAGATTTCAAAAATTGAGAGGTGTTTGAAAACCCATGCAGGGCCTAGGTAGAAGGAGCCATATATCCTCAACTCTGAAACAACACTGTGAGGTAACCATCATTCAATTAACACCTTGTTTCACTGAGAAGAGTTTGAAAACCTATGCTGGTTTTACACAAAAAAGTGCCATAAACTCAAATCTGCCAAAGAAAAATGTGGGGAAATAGTCTTCCGCCTAACATCTGGTTTCAGGAAGTGAAAACTGAAAACCTATGTGGGGCCTACAGAGTTAGGGCCATATGTGAAATCACTCTATGGTGAAAACGTCTTGCAAATAACATTTATCTTATTTCAGAAATTGAGAAGTGCTTGAAAACCCATGCAGGGCCTAGGTGGAAGGGAAAATATCCTCAAATCTGAAACACTGTGAGGTAGCCATCTTTCAATTAACACCTTGTTTACTGAGAAGTGTTTGAAAACCTATGCAGCTTCTACACAGAAAGTGCCACATGCTCAAATCTGTAAAACAACACTGTGGTGAAACCGTCTTTCAAATAACATCTGGGTTCACTTGTGGGAAGTGTTTCAAAAACAATGGGGGCTTATGCGGAAAATGCCATATATAAAACTTGGTCAAGCAGCTTTTGGGGAAACCATCATCTTGTTTCACCAATGTAGAAAGGTTTGAAAAACTTTACTAAGAGTGATGAGGAAAGTGACAAATTCCCGACTCTGTGAAAATATACCATGGAGCAAGCATCTTTCAACTCACATCTTGTTTCTCTAAGTTCAAAGTGTTTGAAATCCTATGAAAGGTCTAACAGCAATGTGCCATATACCCAACTGTGTAAATAAACATAAGTGTGGTGAAATGATCTTTCAACTAATATCTGGTTTACTCAGTTACAACTGTTTGAAAACACATGCGGGTCCTAGGTGGATAGTGCCATACACTCAATGAAACAACACTGTGGTGAAACCCACTCTCAACTAACTTCTCATTGCACAGAGTTACAAACGTTTGCAAACCTAAGTGGAGCCTACACGGAAAGTGCCATATACTCAAGTCCATGAAATAACACTGTGGGGAAACCATCTTTCAAATAACATCTGGTTTCCCTAAGAAGCATTTGAAAACCCACGTGGAGCCTATGCAGAAAGTTCATTATACTCAAATCTATCAGGCAGAACTTTAAGAAAACTATGTTTTAATTAACCTCTTGTTTTACTAAGTTACAAGTATTTGAAAACCATTCAGTCATACAACAAAAGAGCCATATCCCTAACTTTAGGAAATACCATGGGGATCCCATCTTTCCACTAACAGCTCATTTCACAATATTAGAGATGTTAGTAAACCCATTCAGGGCCTACACGGAAAGTGCCATATACTGACCTCTGTGAAACAGAGTGGTGAAACAATCTTTCAACTAATATTTGGTTTCATTGAGTTAAAATTGAAAACTTTGCGGGACCCGTGAGAAAAGCACAATGTATTAACCCTGTGATAGAAGACTGAGGGGAAACCATATTCCAACTAAAATGTTTCATTGTTACAAGTGTGTGAAAAGCATCCAGAGACTACAAAGTGCCATACACTCAACTTTGTGACCCAACACTGTGGGGAAACCATCTTTCAACTAACATCTTGTTTCCCAAAAGTGGTGTTTGAAGACCCATGTAGAATCTGCGTCAAAAGTGCGAGGTAGTCAACTCCTTTAAACAGCACTGTGGGGAATACATGTTTCAACTATCTTCTAATTTCACTTAGGAGTGTTGGAAAACCTATGAAATTTCTATGCAGAAAGTGACAAAGACTCAAATATGTAAAACAACACTGTGGTGAAACCATCTTTCAAATATATCTGGGTTCACTGGTTAGGAGTATTTGAAAACTTATGCGGAGCCTACATGGAAAGTATCTTGCACTCACTCTGTCAAGCAACACACTGGGGAAGCTGTCCTTCAATTAATACCTTATTTCACTAAATTAGATGTGTTTGAAAACCATGCGGGGCCTACAATGAAACTGCCATATACTCACCTCTGTGAAACAACACTCTGGGGAAACAATCTTTCTCCTCGCATCTGGTTTCAATAAGTTACAATTGTACGAAAGAACTCCCGAAGGCCTACGGGCATAGTACCTGATACCTAACTTTGTGAAACAACACTGTGGGGAAAACGTATTTCAACTAAAAACCGGTTTCACTAAGTTAGAAGTGTTTGAAAACCCGGGTGGGAACAATGGGGATAGTGAGACATACTCAACTTTGTGAAACA
Source organism: Panthera pardus (assembly GCF_024362965.1). NCBI lineage: Eukaryota > Metazoa > Chordata > Mammalia > Carnivora > Felidae > Panthera > Panthera pardus. The sequence continues at coordinate 73,711 of NW_026526974.1, forward strand.
ACACTGTGATGAATCGGTTTGTCAACTAAAATCTGATTTCACTTAGAACTGTTTGTAAAACCATGTGGGGCCTATGAGAATAGTTCCATATACACAGCTCTGTGAAACAACACTATGGGGAAACCATATTTCAACTAATATCTCATTTCGTTAAGTTAAACTTGTTTGAAACACTTGTGGGGCCTAGGAAGATAGGGCCATATACTAAAGGCTGTCAAACAACATTGAGGGAAATCCATGTTTTAACTAACATCATGTTTCACTAAGTCACTAGTGTTTTAAAACCCCTGCAGGGAACTATGAGAAAACTGCCATACACTAAACTGTGTGAAAAAAAACATAAACAATCTTTGAGCTACTGTCTGGTTTGAAAAATATAGAAGAGTTTAAAACCCATTGCAGGGCATAGATGGAAAGGGCCATATACTCTGAAACAACATTGTGATGTAACCGTCTTACAATTAACACCTTGATTCATTAAGTGAGAAGCCATTGAAATCCTAAGCGGGTACTACCCAGAAAGTGTCATAGGCTCAACTCTGTAAAACAACACTATGGTGAAACATTCGTTCAAATATCATCTGCGATCACAAGTTAAAAATGTTAGAAAACCTATCTTGAGCTTGAACGGAAAGTATCTTACAAAGAAGTGTTTGAAAAGCATGCGGGAACTAAAACAAAAGAGCGATATACTCTGCCAAGAGACACTGTGGAGAAACAATATTTCTCTTAAAATCTGGTTTCAAAAAATTACAAGTCTATCAAAAGACACCCGCAAGAGTACAAGCGTAGTGCCATACACTCAAAACTCTGAAACAACAATGTGAGGAAGCCGACGTTCAAGTAACATCTGGTTTCACAAAGGAGTGTTTGAAAAACCATGTGGAGCCTAAGAGAATCGTTCGTACACTCAATTCAGTGAAACAAAACTGAGGGGTAACATTCCACTGTCAACTTGTTTCTTTAAGTTAGAAAGGATAGAAAAACTCTGTGAGTCCTAAGAAAAAGTTCTTTAGACACCACATTACAAAACAAAATTGAAGTGAAACCACCGTTCAAGTGTCGCCTTGACTCAGGAAGTTAGAAGTGTCTGAAAACCTGTGTGAGGCTTCAGCAAGAAGTGCACTTCGGGGAAACCAACTTTCGACTAACATCCCGTCTCACTGAGTTCGGAGTGTTTGAAATCGTATGCGGGGACGATGCAGAAAGTTCCATGAGTTCCACTCTGTCAGGCGGCACGTTGGGGAAACCATCTTTCAACTAACATCTTGTATCCCTCAGTGAGAAGTGTTTGAAGACCTATGCGGAGAAACATACGGAGGGTGACGCGCACCAGCCACTGGGAAAGAATCCTGTGGAGAACTCATCTTTCAATGAGCATCATGTTTCACTAAGGTGGAAGTGTCGCAACCCACCCCCCCCCCACCCCACCCCCCGACCCTCCCGCCCCCGCGGGGCCTATGCCGAAAGTGCCATAAACTCAACCCTGTGAAACTGCACTTTGGGGGCAACCATCTTTCAACTAACATGTTGCATCAACAAGTTAAAAGTGTTTGAAAACCTATGCGGGGAACGATGTGGAAAGTGGCATGATTTCGAAACTCTGAAAGCATACTGCAGAGAAACCATCTCTCAACGAACATGTTGTTTGACTAAGTTAGAAGAGTTTGAAAACGTATGCGGACGTATCAGGTAGGTGTTGTCTAGTCTTTGTTTCAATAAGAAGTGTTTGAAAACCCACGCAGGGCTTATGCAGAAATGCTTGAACGCAACTCTGTGAAACAATAGTGTGGTGATAGCATCTTTCAACTAATGTCTCATTTCACAAAGTTAGAATAGTTTTAAAATCTATGCAGAACCTACATGAAAAGTCCCATATACCCAACTCTGTGAAACAAAATGGTGGCAAAGAGTCTTTCACCTAACATTTGGTTTCAGGAAATGAGAACTGCTTGAAAATCTATGGGAAGCCTACAGGGTAAGGTCCATAAACTCAACTCTGTGAAACCACACTGTGGTGAAATCGTCTTTCAAGTAACATCTATCTGATTTCAGAAAATGAGAAGTGTTTGAAAATCCATGCAGGGTCTGGGAGGAATGGGGATCTATATTCAACTCTGTGAAACAACACAGTGGGGAAACCGTCTTTCAACTTAAAACTGGTTTCACGAAGTTAGAAGTGTTTGAAACACCATGCGGAGCGTATGAGGATAGTGCCACATACTCAGCTCTGTGAAACAACACTATGAGGAAGCCATCTTTCAACTAAAATCTCATTCTAGGAAGTTAGACTTGTTTCAAAAGCAATGTAGGGCCTATGCATAAAGTGCCATACACCCAACTCTGTCAGACAGCACTGGGTTATCCATCTTTGAACTAACATTGTGCTTCATTAGTTAATATAGTGCTTTAAAACTTATTGGGGGAACTATGTGGGCAGTTCCATACACTCAACTCTGTGAAACAAAAACCTGGTGAGACCATCTTTGAACTACTGTCAGATTTCAAAAATTGAGAGGTGTTTGAAAACCCATGCAGGGCCTAGGTAGAAGGAGCCATATATCCTCAACTCTGAAACAACACTGTGAGGTAACCATCATTCAATTAACACCTTGTTTCACTGAGAAGAGTTTGAAAACCTATGCTGGTTTTACACAAAAAAGTGCCATAAACTCAAATCTGCCAAAGAAAAATGTGGGGAAATAGTCTTCCGCCTAACATCTGGTTTCAGGAAGTGAAAACTGAAAACCTATGTGGGGCCTACAGAGTTAGGGCCATATGTGAAATCACTCTATGGTGAAAACGTCTTGCAAATAACATTTATCTTATTTCAGAAATTGAGAAGTGCTTGAAAACCCATGCAGGGCCTAGGTGGAAGGGAAAATATCCTCAAATCTGAAACACTGTGAGGTAGCCATCTTTCAATTAACACCTTGTTTACTGAGAAGTGTTTGAAAACCTATGCAGCTTCTACACAGAAAGTGCCACATGCTCAAATCTGTAAAACAACACTGTGGTGAAACCGTCTTTCAAATAACATCTGGGTTCACTTGTGGGGGCTTATGCGGAAAATGCCATATATAAAACTTGGTCAAGCAGCTTTTGGGGAAACCATCATCTTGTTTCACCAATGTAGAAAGGTTTGAAAAACTTTACTAAGAGTGATGAGGAAAGTGACAAATTCCCGACTCTGTGAAAATATACCATGGAGCAAGCATCTTTCAACTCACATCTTGTTTCTCTAAGTTCAAAGTGTTTGAAATCCTATGAAAGGTCTAACAGCAATGTGCCATATACCCAACTGTGTAAATAAACATAAGTGTGGTGAAATGATCTTTCAACTAATATCTGGTTTACTCAGTTACAACTGTTTGAAAACACATGCGGGTCCTAGGTGGATAGTGCCATACACTCAATGAAACAACACTGTGGTGAAACCCACTCTCAACTAACTTCTCATTGCACAGAGTTACAAACGTTTGCAAACCTAAGTGGAGCCTACACGGAAAGTGCCATATACTCAAGTCCATGAAATAACACTGTGGGGAAACCATCTTTCAAATAACATCTGGTTTCCCTAAGAAGCATTTGAAAACCCACGTGGAGCCTATGCAGAAAGTTCATGATACTCAAATCTATCAGGCAGAACTTTAAGAAAACTATGTTTTAATTAACCTCTTGTTTTACTAAGTTACAAGTATTTGAAAACCATTCAGTCATACAACAAAAGAGCCATATCCCTAACTTTAGGAAATACCATGGGGATCCCATCTTTCCACTAACAGCTCATTTCACAATATTAGAGATGTTAGTAAACCCATTCAGGGCCTACACGGAAAGTGCCATATACTGACCTCTGTGAAAACAGAGTGGTGAAACAATCTTTCAACTAATATTTGGTTTCATTGAGTTAAAATTGAAAACTTTGCGGGACCCGTGAGAAAAGCACAATGTATTAACCCTGTGATAGAAGACTGAGGGGAAACCATATTCCAACTAAAATGTTTCATTGTTACAAGTGTGTGAAAAGCATCCAGAGACTACAAAGTGCCATACACTCAACTTTGTGACCCAACACTGTGGGGAAACCATCTTTCAACTAACATCTTGTTTCCCAAAAGTGGTGTTTGAAGACCCATGTAGAATCTGCGTCAAAAGTGCGAGGTAGTCAACTCCTTTAAACAGCACTGTGGGGAATACATGTTTCAACTATCTTCTAATTTCACTTAGGAGTGTTGGAAAACCTATGAAATTTCTATGCAGAAAGTGACAAAGACTCAAATATGTAAAACAACACTGTGGTGAAACCATCTTTCAAATATATCTGGGTTCACTGGTTAGGAGTATTTGAAAACTTATGCGGAGCCTACATGGAAAGTATCTTGCACTCACTCTGTCAAGCAACACACTGGGGAAGCTGTCCTTCAATTAATACCTTATTTCACTAAATTAGATGTGTTTGAAAACCATGCGGGGCCTACAATGAAACTGCCATATACTCACCTCTGTGAAACAACACTCTGGGGAAACAATCTTTCTCCTCGCATCTGGTTTCAATAAGTTACAATTGTACGAAAGAACTCCCGAAGGCCTACGGGCATAGTACCTGATACCTAACTTTGTGAAACAACACTGTGGGGAAAACGTATTTCAACTAAAAACCGGTTTCACTAAGTTAGAAGTGTTTGAAAACCCGGGTGGGAACAATGGGGATAGTGAGACATACTCAACTTTGTGAAACAACACTGTGATGAATCGGTTTGTCAACTAAAATCTGATTTCACTTAGAACTGTTTGTAAAACCATGTGGGGCCTATGAGAATAGTTCCATATACACAGCTCTGTGAAACAACACTATGGGGAAACCATATTTCAACTAATATCTCATTTCGTTAAGTTAAACTTGTTTGAAACACTTGTGGGGCCTAGGAAGATAGGGCCATATACTAAAGGCTGTCAAACAACATTGAGGGAAATCCATGTTTTAACTAACATCATGTTTCACTAAGTCACTAGTGTTTTAAAACCCCTGCAGGGAACTATGAGAAAACTGCCATACACTAAACTGTGTGAAAAAAAACATAAACAATCTTTGAGCTACTGTCTGGTTTGAAAAATATAGAAGAGTTTAAAACCCATTGCAGGGCATAGATGGAAAGGGCCATATACTCTGAAACAACATTGTGATGTAACCGTCTTACAATTAACACCTTGATTCATTAAGTGAGAAGCCATTGAAATCCTAAGCGGGTACTACCCAGAAAGTGTCATAGGCTCAACTCTGTAAAACAACACTATGGTGAAACATTCGTTCAAATATCATCTGCGATCACAAGTTAAAAATGTTAGAAAACCTATCTTGAGCTTGAACGGAAAGTATCTTACAAAGAAGTGTTTGAAAAGCATGCGGGAACTAAAACAAAAGAGCGATATACTCTGCCAAGAGACACTGTGGAGAAACAATATTTCTCTTAAAATCTGGTTTCAAAAAATTACAAGTCTATCAAAAGACACCCGCAAGAGTACAAGCGTAGTGCCATACACTCAAAACTCTGAAACAACAATGTGAGGAAGCCGACGTTCAAGTAACATCTGGTTTCACAAAGGAGTGTTTGAAAAACCATGTGGAGCCTAAGAGAATCGTTCGTACACTCAATTCAGTGAAACAAAACTGAGGGGTAACATTCCACTGTCAACTTGTTTCTTTAAGTTAGAAAGGATAGAAAAACTCTGTGAGTCCTAAGAAAAAGTTCTTTAGACACCACATTACAAAACAAAATTGAAGTGAAACCACCGTTCAAGTGTCGCCTTGACTCAGGAAGTTAGAAGTGTCTGAAAACCTGTGTGAGGCTTCAGCAAGAAGTGCACTTCGGGGAAACCAACTTTCGACTAACATCCCGTCTCACTGAGTTCGGAGTGTTTGAAATCGTATGCGGGGACGATGCAGAAAGTTCCATGAGTTCCACTCTGTCAGGCGGCACGTTGGGGAAACCATCTTTCAACTAACATCTTGTATCCCTCAGTGAGAAGTGTTTGAAGACCTATGCGGAGAAACATACGGAGGGTGACGCGCACCAGCCACTGGGAAAGAATCCTGTGGAGAACTCATCTTTCAATGAGCATCATGTTTCACTAAGGTGGAAGTGTCGCAACCCACCCCCCCCCCACCCCACCCCCCGACCCTCCCGCCCCCGCGGGGCCTATGCCGAAAGTGCCATAAACTCAACCCTGTGAAACTGCACTTTGGGGGCAACCATCTTTCAACTAACATGTTGCATCAACAAGTTAAAAGTGTTTGAAAACCTATGCGGGGAACGATGTGGAAAGTGGCATGATTTCGAAACTCTGAAAGCATACTGCAGAGAAACCATCTCTCAACGAACATGTTGTTTGACTAAGTTAGAAGAGTTTGAAAACGTATGCGGACGTATCAGGTAGGTGTTGTCTAGTCTTTGTTTCAATAAGAAGTGTTTGAAAACCCACGCAGGGCTTATGCAGAAATGCTTGAACGCAACTCTGTGAAACAATAGTGTGGTGATAGCATCTTTCAACTAATGTCTCATTTCACAAAGTTAGAATAGTTTTAAAATCTATGCAGAACCTACATGAAAAGTCCCATATACCCAACTCTGTGAAACAAAATGGTGGCAAAGAGTCTTTCACCTAACATTTGGTTTCAGGAAATGAGAACTGCTTGAAAATCTATGGGAAGCCTACAGGGTAAGGTCCATAAACTCAACTCTGTGAAACCACACTGTGGTGAAATCGTCTTTCAAGTAACATCTATCTGATTTCAGAAAATGAGAAGTGTTTGAAAATCCATGCAGGGTCTGGGAGGAATGGGGATCTATATTCAACTCTGTGAAACAACACAGTGGGGAAACCGTCTTTCAACTTAAAACTGGTTTCACGAAGTTAGAAGTGTTTGAAACACCATGCGGAGCGTATGAGGATAGTGCCACATACTCAGCTCTGTGAAACAACACTATGAGGAAGCCATCTTTCAACTAAAATCTCATTCTAGGAAGTTAGACTTGTTTCAAAAGCAATGTAGGGCCTATGCATAAAGTGCCATACACCCAACTCTGTCAGACAGCACTGGGTTATCCATCTTTGAACTAACATTGTGCTTCATTAGTTAATATAGTGCTTTAAAACTTATTGGGGGAACTATGTGGGCAGTTCCATACACTCAACTCTGTGAAACAAAAACCTGGTGAGACCATCTTTGAACTACTGTCAGATTTCAAAAATTGAGAGGTGTTTGAAAACCCATGCAGGGCCTAGGTAGAAGGAGCCATATATCCTCAACTCTGAAACAACACTGTGAGGTAACCATCATTCAATTAACACCTTGTTTCACTGAGAAGAGTTTGAAAACCTATGCTGGTTTTACACAAAAAAGTGCCATAAACTCAAATCTGCCAAAGAAAAATGTGGGGAAATAGTCTTCCGCCTAACATCTGGTTTCAGGAAGTGAAAACTGAAAACCTATGTGGGGCCTACAGAGTTAGGGCCATATGTGAAATCACTCTATGGTGAAAACGTCTTGCAAATAACATTTATCTTATTTCAGAAATTGAGAAGTGCTTGAAAACCCATGCAGGGCCTAGGTGGAAGGGAAAATATCCTCAAATCTGAAACACTGTGAGGTAGCCATCTTTCAATTAACACCTTGTTTACTGAGAAGTGTTTGAAAACCTATGCAGCTTCTACACAGAAAGTGCCACATGCTCAAATCTGTAAAACAACACTGTGGTGAAACCGTCTTTCAAATAACATCTGGGTTCACTTGTGGGGGCTTATGCGGAAAATGCCATATATAAAACTTGGTCAAGCAGCTTTTGGGGAAACCATCATCTTGTTTCACCAATGTAGAAAGGTTTGAAAAACTTTACTAAGAGTGATGAGGAAAGTGACAAATTCCCGACTCTGTGAAAATATACCATGGAGCAAGCATCTTTCAACTCACATCTTGTTTCTCTAAGTTCAAAGTGTTTGAAATCCTATGAAAGGTCTAAGAGCAATGTGCCATATACCCAACTGTGTAAATAAACATAAGTGTGGTGAAATGATCTTTCAACTAATATCTGGTTTACTCAGTTACAACTGTTTGAAAACACATGCGGGTCCTAGGTGGATAGTGCCATACACTCAATGAAACAACACTGTGGTGAAACCCACTCTCAACTAACTTCTCATTGCACAGAGTTACAAACGTTTGCAAACCTAAGTGGAGCCTACACGGAAAGTGCCATATACTCAAGTCCATGAAATAACACTGTGGGGAAACCATCTTTCAAATAACATCTGGTTTCCCTAAGAAGCATTTGAAAACCCACGTGGAGCCTATGCAGAAAGTTCATGATACTCAAATCTATCAGGCAGAACTTTAAGAAAACTATGTTTTAATTAACCTCTTGTTTTACTAAGTTACAAGTATTTGAAAACCATTCAGTCATACAACAAAAGAGCCATATCCCTAACTTTAGGAAATACCATGGGGATCCCATCTTTCCACTAACAGCTCATTTCACAATATTAGAGATGTTAGTAAACCCATTCAGGGCCTACACGGAAAGTGCCATATACTGACCTCTGTGAAAACAGAGTGGTGAAACAATCTTTCAACTAATATTTGGTTTCATTGAGTTAAAATTGAAAACTTTGCGGGACCCGTGAGAAAAGCACAATGTATTAACCCTGTGATAGAAGACTGAGGGGAAACCATATTCCAACTAAAATGTTTCATTGTTACAAGTGTGTGAAAAGCATCCAGAGACTACAAAGTGCCATACACTCAACTTTGTGACCCAACACTGTGGGGAAACCATCTTTCAACTAACATCTTGTTTCCCAAAAGTGGTGTTTGAAGACCCATGTAGAATCTGCGTCAAAAGTGCGAGGTAGTCAACTCCTTTAAACAGCACTGTGGGGAATACATGTTTCAACTATCTTCTAATTTCACTTAGGAGTGTTGGAAAACCTATGAAATTTCTATGCAGAAAGTGACAAAGACTCAAATATGTAAAACAACACTGTGGTGAAACCATCTTTCAAATATATCTGGGTTCACTGGTTAGGAGTATTTGAAAACTTATGCGGAGCCTACATGGAAAGTATCTTGCACTCACTCTGTCAAGCAACACACTGGGGAAGCTGTCCTTCAATTAATACCTTATTTCACTAAATTAGATGTGTTTGAAAACCATGCGGGGCCTACAATGAAACTGCCATATACTCACCTCTGTGAAACAACACTCTGGGGAAACAATCTTTCTCCTCGCATCTGGTTTCAATAAGTTACAATTGTACGAAAGAACTCCCGAAGGCCTACGGGCATAGTACCTGATACCTAACTTTGTGAAACAACACTGTGGGGAAAACGTATTTCAACTAAAAACCGGTTTCACTAAGTTAGAAGTGTTTGAAAACCCGGGTGGGAACAATGGGGATAGTGAGACATACTCAACTTTGTGAAACAACACTGTGATGAATCGGTTTGTCAACTAAAATCTGATTTCACTTAGAACTGTTTGTAAAACCATGTGGGGCCTATGAGAATAGTTCCATATACACAGCTCTGTGAAACAACACTATGGGGAAACCATATTTCAACTAATATCTCATTTCGTTAAGTTAAACTTGTTTGAAACACTTGTGGGGCCTAGGAAGATAGGGCCATATACTAAAGGCTGTCAAACAACATTGAGGGAAATCCATGTTTTAACTAACATCATGTTTCACTAAGTCACTAGTGTTTTAAAACCCCTGCAGGGAACTATGAGAAAACTGCCATACACTAAACTGTGTGAAAAAAAACATAAACAATCTTTGAGCTACTGTCTGGTTTGAAAAATATAGAAGAGTTTAAAACCCATTGCAGGGCATAGATGGAAAGGGCCATATACTCTGAAACAACATTGTGATGTAACCGTCTTACAATTAACACCTTGATTCATTAAGTGAGAAGCCATTGAAATCCTAAGCGGGTACTACCCAGAAAGTGTCATAGGCTCAACTCTGTAAAACAACACTATGGTGAAACATTCGTTCAAATATCATCTGCGATCACAAGTTAAAAATGTTAGAAAACCTATCTTGAGCTTGAACGGAAAGTATCTTACAAAGAAGTGTTTGAAAAGCATGCGGGAACTAAAACAAAAGAGCGATATACTCTGCCAAGAGACACTGTGGAGAAACAATATTTCTCTTAAAATCTGGTTTCAAAAAATTACAAGTCTATCAAAAGACACCCGCAAGAGTACAAGCGTAGTGCCATACACTCAAAACTCTGAAACAACAATGTGAGGAAGCCGACGTTCAAGTAACATCTGGTTTCACAAAGGAGTGTTTGAAAAACCATGTGGAGCCTAAGAGAATCGTTCGTACACTCAATTCAGTGAAACAAAACTGAGGGGTAACATTCCACTGTCAACTTGTTTCTTTAAGTTAGAAAGGATAGAAAAACTCTGTGAGTCCTAAGAAAAAGTTCTTTAGACACCACATTACAAAACAAAATTGAAGTGAAACCACCGTTCAAGTGTCGCCTTGACTCAGGAAGTTAGAAGTGTCTGAAAACCTGTGTGAGGCTTCAGCAAGAAGTGCACTTCGGGGAAACCAACTTTCGACTAACATCCCGTCTCACTGAGTTCGGAGTGTTTGAAATCGTATGCGGGGACGATGCAGAAAGTTCCATGAGTTCCACTCTGTCAGGCGGCACGTTGGGGAAACCATCTTTCAACTAACATCTTGTATCCCTCAGTGAGAAGTGTTTGAAGACCTATGCGGAGAAACATACGGAGGGTGACGCGCACCAGCCACTGGGAAAGAATCCTGTGGAGAACTCATCTTTCAATGAGCATCATGTTTCACTAAGGTGGAAGTGTCGCAACCCACCCCCCCCCCCACCCCACCCCCCGACCCTCCCGCCCCCGCGGGGCCTATGCCGAAAGTGCCATAAACTCAACCCTGTGAAACTGCACTTTGGGGGCAACCATCTTTCAACTAACATGTTGCATCAACAAGTTAAAAGTGTTTGAAAACCTATGCGGGGAACGATGTGGAAAGTGGCATGATTTCGAAACTCTGAAAGCATACTGCAGAGAAACCATCTCTCAACGAACATGTTGTTTGACTAAGTTAGAAGAGTTTGAAAACGTATGCGGACGTATCAGGTAGGTGTTGTCTAGTCTTTGTTTCAATAAGAAGTGTTTGAAAACCCACGCAGGGCTTATGCAGAAATGCTTGAACGCAACTCTGTGAAACAATAGTGTGGTGATAGCATCTTTCAACTAATGTCTCATTTCACAAAGTTAGAATAGTTTTAAAATCTATGCAGAACCTACATGAAAAGTCCCATATACCCAACTCTGTGAAACAAAATGGTGGCAAAGAGTCTTTCACCTAACATTTGGTTTCAGGAAATGAGAACTGCTTGAAAATCTATGGGAAGCCTACAGGGTAAGGTCCATAAACTCAACTCTGTGAAACCACACTGTGGTGAAATCGTCTTTCAAGTAACATCTATCTGATTTCAGAAAATGAGAAGTGTTTGAAAATCCATGCAGGGTCTGGGAGGAATGGGGATCTATATTCAACTCTGTGAAACAACACAGTGGGGAAACCGTCTTTCAACTTAAAACTGGTTTCACGAAGTTAGAAGTGTTTGAAACACCATGCGGAGCGTATGAGGATAGTGCCACATACTCAGCTCTGTGAAACAACACTATGAGGAAGCCATCTTTCAACTAAAATCTCATTCTAGGAAGTTAGACTTGTTTCAAAAGCAATGTAGGGCCTATGCATAAAGTGCCATACACCCAACTCTGTCAGACAGCACTGGGTTATCCATCTTTGAACTAACATTGTGCTTCATTAGTTAATATAGTGCTTTAAAACTTATTGGGGGAACTATGTGGGCAGTTCCATACACTCAACTCTGTGAAACAAAAACCTGGTGAGACCATCTTTGAACTACTGTCAGATTTCAAAAATTGAGAGGTGTTTGAAAACCCATGCAGGGCCTAGGTAGAAGGAGCCATATATCCTCAACTCTGAAACAACACTGTGAGGTAACCATCATTCAATTAACACCTTGTTTCACTGAGAAGAGTTTGAAAACCTATGCTGGTTTTACACAAAAAAGTGCCATAAACTCAAATCTGCCAAAGAAAAATGTGGGGAAATAGTCTTCCGCCTAACATCTGGTTTCAGGAAGTGAAAACTGAAAACCTATGTGGGGCCTACAGAGTTAGGGCCATATGTGAAATCACTCTATGGTGAAAACGTCTTGCAAATAACATTTATCTTATTTCAGAAATTGAGAAGTGCTTGAAAACCCATGCAGGGCCTAGGTGGAAGGGAAAATATCCTCAAATCTGAAACACTGTGAGGTAGCCATCTTTCAATTAACACCTTGTTTACTGAGAAGTGTTTGAAAACCTATGCAGCTTCTACACAGAAAGTGCCACATGCTGAAATCTGTAAAACAACACTGTGGTGAAACCGTCTTTCAAATAACATCTGGGTTCACTTGTGGGGGCTTATGCGGAAAATGCCATATATAAAACTTGGTCAAGCAGCTTTTGGGGAAACCATCATCTTGTTTCACCAATGTAGAAAGGTTTGAAAAACTTTACTAAGAGTGATGAGGAAAGTGACAAATTCCCGACTCTGTGAAAATATACCATGGAGCAAGCATCTTTCAACTCACATCTTGTTTCTCTAAGTTCAAAGTGTTTGAAATCCTATGAAAGGTCTAACAGCAATGTGCCATATACCCAACTGTGTAAATAAACATAAGTGTGGTGAAATGATCTTTCAACTAATATCTGGTTTACTCAGTTACAACTGTTTGAAAACACATGCGGGTCCTAGGTGGATAGTGCCATACACTCAATGAAACAACACTGTGGTGAAACCCACTCTCAACTAACTTCTCATTGCACAGAGTTACAAACGTTTGCAAACCTAAGTGGAGCCTACACGGAAAGTGCCATATACTCAAGTCCATGAAATAACCACTGTGGGGAAACCATCTTTCAAATAACATCTGGTTTCCCTAAGAAGCATTTGAAAACCCACGTGGAGCCTATGCAGAAAGTTCATGATACTCAAATCTATCAGGCAGAACTTTAAGAAAACTATGTTTTAATTAACCTCTTGTTTTACTAAGTTACAAGTATTTGAAAACCATTCAGTCATACAACAAAAGAGCCATATCCCTAACTTTAGGAAATACCATGGGGATCCCATCTTTCCACTAACAGCTCATTTCACAATATTAGAGATGTTAGTAAACCCATTCAGGGCCTACACGGAAAGTGCCATATACTGACCTCTGTGAAAACAGAGTGGTGAAACAATCTTTCAACTAATATTTGGTTTCATTGAGTTAAAATTGAAAACTTTGCGGGACCCGTGAGAAAAGCACAATGTATTAACCCTGTGATAGAAGACTGAGGGGAAACCATATTCCAACTAAAATGTTTCATTGTTACAAGTGTGTGAAAAGCATCCAGAGACTACAAAGTGCCATACACTCAACTTTGTGACCCAACACTGTGGGGAAACCATCTTTCAACTAACATCTTGTTTCCCAAAAGTGGTGTTTGAAGACCCATGTAGAATCTGCGTCAAAAGTGCGAGGTAGTCAACTCCTTTAAACAGCACTGTGGGGAATACATGTTTCAACTATCTTCTAATTTCACTTAGGAGTGTTGGAAAACCTATGAAATTTCTATGCAGAAAGTGACAAAGACTCAAATATGTAAAACAACACTGTGGTGAAACCATCTTTCAAATATATCTGGGTTCACTGGTTAGGAGTATTTGAAAACTTATGCGGAGCCTACATGGAAAGTATCTTGCACTCACTCTGTCAAGCAACACACTGGGGAAGCTGTCCTTCAATTAATACCTTATTTCACTAAATTAGATGTGTTTGAAAACCATGCGGGGCCTACAATGAAACTGCCATATACTCACCTCTGTGAAACAACACTCTGGGGAAACAATCTTTCTCCTCGCATCTGGTTTCAATAAGTTACAATTGTACGAAAGAACTCCCGAAGGCCTACGGGCATAGTACCTGATACCTAACTTTGTGAAACAACACTGTGGGGAAAACGTATTGCAACTAAAAACCGGTTTCACTAAGTTAGAAGTGTTTGAAAACCCGGGTGGGAACAATGGGGATAGTGAGACATACTCAACTTTGTGAAACAACACTGTGATGAATCGGTTTGTCAACTAAAATCTGATTTCACTTAGAACTGTTTGTAAAACCATGTGGGGCCTATGAGAATAGTTCCATATACACAGCTCTGTGAAACAACACTATGGGGAAACCATATTTCAACTAATATCTCATTTCGTTAAGTTAAACTTGTTTGAAACACTTGTGGGGCCTAGGAAGATAGGGCCATATACTAAAGGCTGTCAAACAACATTGAGGGAAATCCATGTTTTAACTAACATCATGTTTCACTAAGTCACTAGTGTTTTAAAACCCCTGCAGGGAACTATGAGAAAACTGCCATACACTAAACTGTGTGAAAAAAAAACATAAACAATCTTTGAGCTACTGTCTGGTTTGAAAAATATAGAAGAGTTTAAAACCCATTGCAGGGCATAGATGGAAAGGGCCATATACTCTGAAACAACATTGTGATGTAACCGTCTTACAATTAACACCTTGATTCATTAAGTGAGAAGCCATTGAAATCCTAAGCGGGTACTACCCAGAAAGTGTCATAGGCTCAACTCTGTAAAACAACACTATGGTGAAACATTCGTTCAAATATCATCTGCGATCACAAGTTAAAAATGTTAGAAAACCTATCTTGAGCTTGAACGGAAAGTATCTTACAAAGAAGTGTTTGAAAAGCATGCGGGAACTAAAACAAAAGAGCGATATACTCTGCCAAGAGACACTGTGGAGAAACAATATTTCTCTTAAAATCTGGTTTCAAAAAATTACAAGTCTATCAAAAGACACCCGCAAGAGTACAAGCGTAGTGCCATACACTCAAAACTCTGAAACAACAATGTGAGGAAGCCGACGTTCAAGTAACATCTGGTTTCACAAAGGAGTGTTTGAAAAACCATGTGGAGCCTAAGAGAATCGTTCGTACACTCAATTCAGTGAAACAAAACTGAGGGGTAACATTCAACTGTCAACTTGTTTCTTTAAGTTAGAAAGGATAGAAAAACTCTGTGAGTCCTAAGAAAAAGTTCTTTAGACACCACATTACAAAACAAAATTGAAGTGAAACCACCGTTCAAGTGTCGCCTTGACTCAGGAAGTTAGAAGTGTCTGAAAACCTGTGTGAGGCTTCAGCAAGAAGTGCACTTCGGGGAAACCAACTTTCGACTAACATCCCGTCTCACTGAGTTCGGAGTGTTTGAAATCGTATGCGGGGACGATGCAGAAAGTTCCATGAGTTCCACTCTGTCAGGCGGCACGTTGGGGAAACCATCTTTCAACTAACATCTTGTATCCCTCAGTGAGAAGTGTTTGAAGACCTATGCGGAGAAACATACGGAGGGTGACGCGCACCAGCCACTGGGAAAGAATCCTGTGGAGAACTCATCTTTCAATGAGCATCATGTTTCACTAAGGTGGAAGTGTCGCAACCCACCCCCCCCCACCCCACCCCCCGACCCTCCCGCCCCCGCGGGGCCTATGCCGAAAGTGCCATAAACTCAACCCTGTGAAACTGCACTTTGGGGGCAACCATCTTTCAACTAACATGTTGCATCAACAAGTTAAAAGTGTTTGAAAACCTATGCGGGGAACGATGTGGAAAGTGGCATGATTTCGAAACTCTGAAAGCATACTGCAGAGAAACCATCTCTCAACGAACATGTTGTTTGACTAAGTTAGAAGAGTTTGAAAACGTATGCGGACGTATCAGGTAGGTGTTGTCTAGTCTTTGTTTCAATAAGAAGTGTTTGAAAACCCACGCAGGGCTTATGCAGAAATGCTTGAACGCAACTCTGTGAAACAATAGTGTGGTGATAGCATCTTTCAACTAATGTCTCATTTCACAAAGTTAGAATAGTTTTAAAATCTATGCAGAACCTAC
>NW_026526975.1:0-22500 GCF_024362965.1 Panthera pardus
AACGGCGGCGACCCAAAGGGGGGTCCGCTGGGAACAGGGAACGGCGCCACCACTCGGCTTCAGGCACCTGAGACGACCTGGAGCGCTCCAGGGGCACCACGGAGGGCCAGGCGCCACGCGCTCAGCACGCCCAGGCGGCGAGCAGCGTGGCGTCGGGTGCAGCCCCCCCACCACAGG
The DNA here is from genome assembly GCF_024362965.1 of Panthera pardus. NCBI lineage: Eukaryota > Metazoa > Chordata > Mammalia > Carnivora > Felidae > Panthera > Panthera pardus. Next base: position 178 of record NW_026526975.1, read on the forward strand.
GAGGCCGCCCACCACAACACAGCCAAGAGAGGCCAGCGAGAGTGTCCGCTGCGTCAGCCGACCCCGGTCCCGCAGCGACGGGAGGCCGGGGTCGGGCCGGAGTCCGCACCCCTCCGCAACCCCCCGCGCCGCCCACAGGCGGGAAGGAGGAGCATGGGGCCCGCAGGCAGAACGAGAAGAGCGGTCCCACTCACCAGGAGTGTCCGTCCCTCGTCTGACACGGCTTAGGCCCGGCCCGGGAGAGCGCGACATCACCACATCGATCGGTTACCGCCACACGAGGCAGTCCTGGGGTGAGGAGGGGGCTGGGGAAACGCCCGGCGAGGACAGCGACCAGAGGAGGACCTGCTTCAGCCTCGCCAGCACCCCTCCCCCACCTCTCCCAGGGAACAGGCAGCCGGACAACCCACAAGGGGAAAAGGGAACGCCTGACACGCGGCACGGAGCCTTGCGAGGGTGGGTTTGTCACGGCCACGGCCGGGTGCCCGCAGCGGGGAGCGCACGGGGTAGAAGACCCACGCCGCCTCCCCACGCCGCCCTCGGGTGCCAGAGACCGGAGGTGGCGCCACAGCCTGAACCACACCTGGATGCACGAGAGCCGGCGCGCAGGCCCAGGCAGACGGCTCGAGCAAGCAGGCGGGCAAAGGGCGGAGTCGGGCTCGGCTCGGCGTCACCGCCAAGCCCGGAGCCACGCCAGCCAGCGGCGACGAGGCCCAAGTCTCTCTTACAGGATGACAACCGCCACATCAGAACGTGTCAGCACCTACCTGGCAGCAAAAAGTACCTCTTTCAGGAGACAAAAATAACCGCGTTGGCAGGCGGGGCCGAGCCACAGGTCACTGGGACCTTCTGGGACCCTGGCCCGGCCACGGGCCCCAAGCATCTTCCCATCACCGCCAAGCAACCCCACCCCCCCCGGAAGTCCCCGGGGGCCATCTGGTCGACCCCGGGACCGACCGACCGACCGACCGACCGACCGGGGAATCGCGGGATGGGGGGGGAGGATGGCCGGGTAGGCCCTGCCCCGTTACACGTTCGCCCGTCCACGGGTCGTCTCCGGGTCGGGACTTAGAAAAATAAAACACTCCGCGCTGTCGCCTGCGGAAGCCTCCCCGGACCTCGCAAGACCGGCCCCATGCCAGTCCCCGACCCCCGGCTGGGACTGTTTTGGGGGGGGGTCTGAATTGCGCGGAGGCGCCCCCGACGACAGGACCTCAACGGGGATCGCGGGCGCGCCGGCGTTGGCGCCCTATACGGGCTTCCCCTCGCGGCCCGGTCCCCAACTCCGCAGCGGGCCTCGGAAAATCTGGGGAGAAAATCGGGTCCAACGACCGGGAGCACCACGCGTGCCCCCGCCCGGGCCCATCGCGCCCTCCGCGGGCTTCCCCTCAAGGCTCAGGACGGTCCTCACCGGCCCGGCCCGGCCCGGCCCGGCCCGACCGCGAAGCGGGAGGGAAGACAAAAGACGCCTGGCAGGGAAGGACCGACAAGCGACCCACGGGGCCACAGTCTCCGGGTGGCGGCCCCGGACGGTCCCCGCGGTCGGGGGGGCGGTGGGAGGGGAGGAAAGCACCGGCGGGTGCTGGTCGACCCGTCCGGGCAGCCCCCCACCCCGGCTCGCTCCCAGGGAGCGCCGCCGCTACTCCCCCATATACCCGGAGGTTCAATCTCCGGCAAGTGCACCAGCCGCCGGCGCCCCGACGACAGCGGGACGATCACGCCAACGTCGCCGGCCTTCTGGAACTCCGCCCCGGGGACCGCGGCCGAATCGCATCCCTTGCCGACGTCGCCGACGCTCCGGAGGGGAAACGCTATATAAAAGCGGCCGCCAGGTGGCGCCCGACAACCGACCGAAACGTCAGCGGGGACAGCTCGCGATCTCGGGGCCGAGAGGGCGCACAGCCGGCGGCCCGGCCGCCCGATCTCGTCCCGGCCCACTCCGGATGCCGCCTCTCGGTCCCAGGCCGGCGGAGGGCGTCCGCCTCGGGAGCTCCCGGCCGGCCGGCACGGCGCGACCCCGGCAGCCCAAGGGACACTCGAAAAATGCATCGGGGGGCGCCTGGGTGGCTCAGTCGGTTGAGCGGCCGACTTCAGCTCAGGTCATGATCTCGCGGTGCGTGGGTTCGAGCCCCGCGTCGGGCTCTTTGCTGACAGCTCAGAGCCTGGAGCCTGTTTCAGATTCTGTGTCCCCCTCTCTGTGACCCTCCCCTGTTCATGCTCTGTCTCTCTCTGTCTCAAAAATAAATAAACGTTAAAAAAAATTTAAAAAAAAAAAAAAAGAAAGAAAAATGCATCGGGGCGGCTGCCGCTGAAAAGGCGGGGGGGGGGGGGGGGGGGGGGGCAGACCGGCCACTCGACTCCCCGGCCGGCCGAGGCGGACGTGCGCGGAAAATTCCCCGCACACACCGGGCAGGCCGGGCACGGGCGGCCCAGAGCGGCCCAGGCGGCGCGCCCGCGCTCCCGGGAGGACTTAGACACATTTCGGCGGGCAGGAAGGGAGGGAGGGAGGGAGGGAGAGACGGACGGTCAAACCGAAACCACGCGAGAGAGTACTCCCAGAACAACAACGGACGGACGAGCCGTTTTTATTCTATTGGGTCAAGCGGGGGAGCGTCTCTCTCGGAAACATAACAAACCAAGCTGCGGGGGGGGGGGGGGGACAGAAAGGGGGTGATGGATAAACAAACGACCACGGATAAAGCTTAAGCAAAGTCCTTCGCCGCACGGGGCCACGACGAAGTCCAAAGACCACAAACAGGTACGGGGAACATGGGTGCAAGTGCACCGCGTGGCAAGCGACAAGAATATGGCTTTCACCATTACTGTCCTCAATAAACACCACTACGGGCGGCGGTGGCGGCGGGGGGGGGGGGGGGGGGGGGGGGGATGGAGAACGGAAGGAGTTAATAGCCACTCACTAAAAAATGTCCCATGGGGCGCCTGGGTGGCTCAGTCGGTTGAGCGCCGACTTCGGCTCAGGTCACGATCTCGCGGTCCGTGAGTTCGAGCCCCGCATCGGGCCCCTGTGCTGACAGCTCAGAGCCCGGAGCCTGTTTCAAGTCTGTGTCTCCCTCTCTCTGACCCTCCCCCATTCATGCTCTGTCTCTCTCTGTCTCAAAAATAAATAAACGTTAAAAAAAAAAAAAAAATTAAAAAAAAAAAAGTCCCGGTTCCCAGAGGACCCTACAGTCCAAAGGGGGGGTGGGGGGGGTGGGGGGGGGGGTGGGCCCCCGCAGGGAAAAGGAAGGTGTCACCGAGACACACCCTATGCCTCCACCCTCTTAGGGTTTGCAGGTGACCCTGAGGGTGACACTGACACGAGACAGGTTAACCGTACAAGGAGCCAACAAATTGATTTCCTACAAGTTTCACGTGACAGGTAGAGCCCCTCCTGAGGAAACCAAGACCCTGAGAAGTGGCCAAACCTAAACGCTTGTATATTGGGTTGAACAAGGAGAAGCGACGGTGGACGACTAACTGAACTACGTGGGGAGGCTAAAGGATGATGAGGATTTTAAAACCAACCAACCAACCAAGATCTGTTCTCCTCTAGAATTCTCTCCACTTCTCCCCCTGTCCTTGAGGATAAGAATGTCACTCCCCTGGTGGCATAGGAAAGACGGGGGGGGGGGGGGGGGGGCCCTTCCAGGGAGAAAAGGAGGAGAGTGCTCCGTGCATGCTTCTTGCACCTGCTGGGCAGGAGGGTAGGGGTGGGTGGTTTACTTTGCTTGCTTGCTTGCTGCTGCTTTTTGAAAGCTTCTCTAATGTTTCCTTTACATCTAAGTCTTCCTTTCCAGTTTGGCTTTGGACAGGAGGAAGGCAGGCCACACGTTTTTCTGGCACGGTGGAGAACGAAGGGTAAGATGAGTGCGGGCCCGTGCGTATTCTTTTCCGTCAGTCACGTGCCGTGGTGAGCAGAGCATCAGCTCTTGCCGGATGGGTGTCTCATTCCTCCGTGAACCATCAGGCAAGATGTCGGGCAAACACACACAGGGAGACTAAAGGTAGGAAGAACGTAGAGAAGACGGGCGACACGTGCCCGAGTCTCCAGAGCGACGATTTCATCCAGGGCACGGCAACGTCCAAGGTTTCCGGACACCACGTTGACGGACGCTTTGGTGCGTAGGTCACTTTGAATCTACAGTGCCACCCTCCGGTCCATTAGCACGTTGCCTCCGGCTCACGTGAGCGAGCGGTGGTGTCGTCGCGCAAAGAGACTGTGGGACTCGTCCCGGGATGGAACTGGGCCAGAGAGAGGGAGGGACGCCGCAGCCCATCGTTGAGCTTCAGGTGTCTGTAAGAGACCGAGTCTCTAAAGTACACCGAGGCACAGGGCGACCCGCTCGCTCGTGCCTGGACGTTCTTTGTTCTTTCGAGGGGTCGATATCTGTGAGTGTGGTTTGTTTACTTTCCGGACAAGGCGAAAGAACTCTGAAACAGGAAATATTGGCACAAGGGGTCTGGTGGGATGGGAGGGTGCGGGTCAGTCCACGTACCGAGAACACGGGAGGATCGGGCGTCTGAACAACCAGGCGGAGAGGGGAGTTTAGCCTCGGTCATCACGGCAACCGGCACCTCGACAGAAACCACAGAAGGTGCCCAGGACGAACTGCGTCGCAGGAGCCAGCGTGGGCATTGCCCCACTACCCTCAGCCCTCAGCCCAGCAGCAGGCAGCAACTGTCGTCCGGGTCCAGGCCGCGCCCCACTGCCCTCTTCTCAGCCAGAGCGGTACCCGGGAGGGCGGCCCCGGAACAGATACCTCCTCTCCTCCACACACATCTCGCCAACCCCTTGACCGCTTTGCCCGGGATACACAACTCCGCTGTACCCAGGCATGATTTTTCCCGTGGACCGGGGGCCTCCTTGGCCACTTAGGGTGCTCGCACCAAGATGAATCGGGCTAGAGACAGGGACACCTGTGCAGCCCGCTGTTGAGCTGAAGGGGCCTCTAGGAGAGGGACTCTCTAAAGTAGCTGACGTACAGGGAGACCCGCTCGCTCGTGGCCGGATGTGTCTTTGTTCCTTTATTTCTTTTCGTGTTCTTTATTATCATGTTTGGTACAATTGTAAGCGGGATTGGGTTGTTTGGGGTTTGTTTTTTCTTTTCTTTTCTAATTTGTCTTTCTGCGGTGTCATTATCGGCGTATACAGACGCAACAGATTTCGGTACATAGAGTTTGTATTTTTCCTGTGGACCAGGGGCCTACTTTGCCGCTTAGGATGCATGCGCCCCCACCCCCTGCCCACCCGCAGCCTTCAGTTCCCCAAACCACTGGAGGACTCGTGGGGGTGGGAGTGGGGGTGAGGGTGGGGGAGGGGTGGGGGGCGGGGATGGGAGTGGCAGTGGAAGGGAGGTTCAGGGCGATTCATTCCAATGGGCCTCATTCAACCCCTTTGTTCAAATGCAGAAAGCTTTCTGTTAAAGTCTGAGCCTGGGGCTTCTCTGCATTGAATGGCTTTCTTCAACTCCCCCAACCCTTAGGCTGCAGTTTCTGAACTACTGGGAGGAAAGGGAGGAAAGGGAGGAAAGGGAGGAAAGGGGGGGGGGAGGGAAGGGGGGGAGGGAAAGAAAGAAGGGGTGGGGGAGAGAAAGGGGGGAGGGGAGAAGATGATGTCTGAAGAACTTGCCTTCTCTGGAGCAAAGAGAGTCCCCTCCTTTTCCTAACCCAGGAAACCTCAATAAACCATTTGAGAATCATGGATGTGGAGGATGAAATCTTACTATAATGCCTTCCAGGGGTGGGGGTGCAGGTACGTGGAAGGGTAGGGAGTTGAGCGATGCGAGCGAGCGAGCGAGCGAGCGGCATGGTGTGGCGTGGCGTGGCCTGCCGAGTCAGAGTCAGAGGGTGGCATGAAACACGTGATGGTGGTGTCTTAGGGTTCAGAGGCCAAACACAGGCATGGGGCAATAAGGGATAGAGGGTGGGGGAGGCCTGACAGGGGACAATTGTGACCCCGGGCGATGGTCCCAGCGGGCACACTCCTGTAAAGCAACACTAACACTCTATTGATTAGCCATTGACCTCTCCTCCCTCTCCCACCTGCTTCCAAAGGGAAACTGAGTACAGTTTCATTCCACAGGCACTGGCTGTTTCACATGCAACCTTTGACGTGCCACTAAAAGGAGGAAGAAAGATGGACACACATGAAACAGCCCCACAGATGGCCTAGAGGGCGTGGGCGGGGCTCTCATCAGTCAAATTGGGAGTCTGAGTCAGGATCCTGGGGTTGTTTCAAAACATGGAATGGAAGGGGCTCCTGGCTGGCTCACTCAGAAGAGCATGCGACTCTTGGACTCTTGATCTCTGTCAGGGTTGTGACTTCAAGTCCCACATCGAGTGAAGAGAATGTGAAAAATGAATGAAGGAATGAAGGAATGGATGAACAAACTTAAAAAAAAAAAAAAAAAAAAGGTTGTGGGGCGCCTGGGTGGCTCGGTCGGATAAGTGTCCGACTTGGGCTCAGGTCATGATCTCACGGTCCGTGGAGTTCAAGCCCCATGTCGAGCTCTGTGCTGACAGCTCAGAGCCTGGAGCCTGCTTCAGAATCTGTGTCTCCCTCTCTCTGACCCTCCCCCATTCATGCTCTTTCTCTATCTCAAAAATAAATAAAAGTTGAAAAAAAAAAAAAAAGTTTGCAACGTTTATGTCTTTAAAACAAATGGAATCGGTGGGGTGCTTGGGTGGCTCAGTGGGTGAAGCATCCCACGCTTGCTAGATTTTGACTCACGTCATATCTCAGGGTTCGTGAGACCAAGCCCTGCATTGGGTTCTCACACGGACAGTGCAGAGCCTGCTTGGGGTTCCCTCCCTACCCCCCCATACCTCCCCCATAAACCAATAAATAAACATCAAAAACATAAATCTTAAAACACTACAACAAATGGAATGGAAAGAGAGAACGCAACGAGGAGGATGTGAATGTTGCACCTAATACCACTGAACTCTACGCTTATATATGGTGAAAAATCTCAATTGTAGGTGATGTCTACTTCTAACCACAACTGAAAGGAAAACGACAAAACACCGGTCCTTGGCTCACAGTAAGGGAGTTCCTGGATTTGGTCCGAGAGGGCCTTCTCATCCGCCGTGTGGAAAACTATGGAATGGTTTCTTCCTCTCCAGGCCGATGACCATTGCCAACGACAGTAGGTGTAGGTGCTGTCCTACCTGTGAAGGAAAGGCAGGAAGAAGTGTAGCATTTAAAAGCATCTTTTAAACGCTGTCCACCTTTCCCAGTTTGTCCCCTCACTATGTCTTGCGTACCTTTTATAGCATTTACCCTATGTCGATGCAAAATGAACGAGCCTTTTTAAAAACAATTTTAAAGAGGAAGGAAAAGAGTTTCATTGGAGCCCAAGTTAGGAGGGCTGACGGGGATACGCAATCTTCACAAAGCAGTCAGTCATCTGGGGAAGGCCTCACATTGGGCATACATACAGCTTACCAAAAAAAAAAAAAAGGAAAAACAGGGCACGGGGGCGGGGGGGGGGGGGGGGGTTGGCCGCAGATGTTAGGAATCATCATGAGGAGAAAGAACACATTCCAGAAAGTTACAGACTTTATCTTCTGTTTTTAGTATGTGCAAGGCTGTATGACTTCAATCTTATGGCGACCAGGAAGGTTTTTGTATTGTTTTCTTTTGTTTCCCTTATCTTTATAAGCCGCCTTTGGAAGCCCCCTTTTTTAGTTAGTTATGTTTAAGAAAAAAAAAAAATTTTTTTTTTTTTTTTAACAAACCAGACATTAAATCTGTGCTCAGGACAGAAAAAGAGCTCATGCTTTGAGGTTTTCTGGAGTCCCTTTGACCTCGGTAAATATTAAATGTATAGCTTCCCTGGGAGAGCACCAACATAAAAAGTTTAGAATTTCCTTTATCATTTCCCCGTCTTGATCGATAATCTTTCCTCAGAAATCACGGACGATCAACCTGATGTTTTTATGTCCCTCAGTGCCAGGTGACTGTCTTGTCTGCCCTGGGTGTGTCCCTCCTTGCTAGGTATGAGACTGAGTGTGTGTGTGTGTGTGTGTAAACACACATATATGTCTTTGAACCACCTAGGGTTCCTCGTTGGGGTGAACTTATTGTAACATAAATGGTGGGAAACTCAAAAGTGACGTATGTTCTCTGTAAGTTCCATTGACCAGCAGACATAGTTCATGTGCTTGGCTCAGATGGCCTGCCTTTGTATTTGGCAAAGCATTTTTAACAGAGAGACAGGGACAGCAACACACTTTCAACAAGGACAATTTGAAGGAGCCAGTGCAACATTGGAATACACTTGAATTGACAAAAGAATGAAATCCCAAGAATCCTTTACATACCTGTTGATAAAAGGGAAGGCACATCTGTGATTATTGATGAGGAAAGATGGAGCACCCACATTGAGGAAACATACCTGTCATGCATATTCCCAGGTTTGCTTAGGGGCGGAGACTTAACATGAGAAGGAGGCAAAATTTAGTCCCTGATGTCAGGAGGTTACCTTAGGACACGGAGAAGGGGCTGTGGGTATGCCCCGAGAGCTGGTATAACCTGGATGGGGACTTAGGCTCTTTCTCTCAGGGCTGTGCTGGCTTATAGGCTGCAAGCATATCGGTGGACCTTGAGTCCAGGCTTCTTCAGAGACAGCTAGAGTTTGTTTGTGGGACCTGAAAAGACACAATAGCTGATTAGGGGCAAATAGTTCCCTGAAGAACAAGATTTAGGTTCTCTGCGAGAGAGAGCGAGCGTCAGACTCCTTAACCCTCCGTGGCACAGTTTCAATTGCCCACTCCCCACTCCCCGCCCCCCACACTCACCCCCAGCCTCTGGAGTTTGGATCATTTCCCAATGGTAAGGAACGGGGACGATGATGGGTGATGGCTCGGGCTAGGGCTATCCGTTTATCTCCCCCGGTGAGAACAGTTTCTGTAAATCTCACCTGTCACAGGCCTAGGTGCAGGGCTACACAGAAGTTGTGAAGGGAATCGAAGCAACATGGAGTCAGAGGTGTTAAGTTTTCTTCCCCTTTATAAGTTTCCATTGTCAATCCCTCATTCCACTTCTATGGAACAGGGATGGAGGTCCACCTTCTGAAACTATTTCAAGCCGAATTAGGGTGTGGCAGGGGCTTTGGAAGGGAAGGATTTGACAGGGTGCAGGTCACAACTTTTGCTCCCTTGTGCTAATTGGGGGTGGGGAGGGGGGGGGGAATCAGAGATAATTCCTATCTGAGATCTTGGGTATTTTTCTGCATAGTTTGGTACTGCATCATATCCTGAGATTTCTCCCCAAGTGTATTCTAAGGAATAGTAACAGTATAGTCAAACCCAATGTTATAACCACCTTGTGGGGGGAGGGCACGGGGGGGAAGGTTGTGGTGGTCAAGGGCCTCTTACTGTACCCAAGTGAATTGCTGTCTGATTTTATTTGTATGTTTTTTTTTTTAAATCTTATTAAGTAACCTTTACACCCAACGTTGGGCTCGAACTTACAACCCCAAGATCGAGAGCTACACGCTCTACCGACTGAGCCATCCAGGTGCCCCTGTTTATGTGGGCTTTTGTTGCTGGGGCACCTGGGTGGCTCCGTGGGTTAAGCATTGGACTCTGGCTCCGGTCAGGATCTCGCCGTTCGTGATTTCGAGCCCCGCATCCGACTCTGTGCAGACAGCTCAGAGCCTGGAGCCAGCTACAGATTATGGGTCTCTCTCCCCCCACCCCCTCTCAAAAATAAATATTAAGAAACTTATAAAAATACAAATAAAATATGGGTTCTTATTTCTAAAGAGGAGCTAATACAGTTGCAGCAAGTGTTTGTGAACTAGCTTTGACTCTGCCTCCTCGTTCAGCAAGCAATCAGATAACTAATAAGAGGTACTTCTACAGAAAGAAAAGAACACCACGGGTTAATGGGTGGAACAACTTATAAACCCAGTGTCTAAGTCCCAAGTGCGGTCAGTGAGAAGGTGTCTAGATGCCAGGCTCGAAGCATCCTCAGCTGGAGTGGGAGCAGGCAGGGGGCAATCTGACCGATTTTTCTGGCATGTAGTTCAAATGTCTCATTTTGGGGGATTCTGAGTGGCTCAGTGGGTTCAGGTTCAGTATTCAAGTCTGGATCTCCACTCAGGTCTCAATCCCAGGGTCGTGAGCTCAAGGCCCCAGTTGGGCTCCACACTGGGCGTGGTGAAGCCTACTTTAAAAACAACAAAAACACAACAGCAGCAAATGTCTCGTTCTGAATGGCCCATAGAGCAACAGGCACACAGATTGTCTACAACTGTGGCAATTTCTCTGAAGTTTATCTCCAGTTGTCCAGCTTTCCTTTGCAGGGCTTCAGGGAAAAGGGCCATTTGAGTTCTTCAGGATGGTAAGATAAGAGGATGGGAGAGGATTGGAAGCCTGAGTTTGAAGAGTCATAGTCAGATATTCGAGGAAACCAGGATTCAGGATCCAGCCCAGTTTTAAAGGCAAACAACAAACAGTCAAAGAAAATTAATTAACCAGAACTAGAAGTTAACATCCACAAAAGAGCTATTGAAATACAATCTTTTTCTATCGAGACCCCTCCATTCCTGTCAAAGATAGCCCAATGAAAACTTATTTGTTTGTAAAATAAGTCCAGTGTTAACAGACATGGCTTCAGTATTGACATAAGCACAGCAAGAATAGCGATTGACCATATAGTATTTTGTGTTTTTTCTCTCTTCTTTTCCGCCTGCCTGCCTTCTTTTTATTTATTTTTTTTTATGGAGTTCTTTTTTTCCTCTTAAGTTAATTCCTTTATTTTGAGAGCTGGGAGGAAAGGGAGAGGGGGAGAGGGGGAGAGGGGGAGAGGGGGAGAGGGGGAGAGGGGGAGAGGGGGAGAGGGGGAGCTCTGCACTGTCAGTGCAGAACCCAGCTCAGGGCTCAAATCCATGAACCATGACCGTAGGTGAAATCAGACGCTTAACCGACTGAGCCACCCAGGCCCCCCACACACCAGATTTCTTTACACTGTCAAATGTACGAATGTATCTCATCATTTTCAGAAACACGTTGTGGTGTTTGGTTTTGTTTCTTTTTTCTTTTACTGTACAATTTTTAGCAAGTCATGAAACGGGCGCCTGGGTGGCTTTGTCAGTTAAGCATCCAACTTCGGCTCAGGTCATGATCCCACGGTTCGGTTCGTGAGTTTGAGCCATGCATTGGGCTGTCTGTGCTGTCAGCACAGAGCCCGCTTCGGATCCTCTGCCCCTCCCACCGACTCATTCTGTGTGTGTGTGTGTGTGTGTGTGTGTGTGTGTGTGTGTGTGTGTGTGTCTTCTCTCTCTCTCTCTCTCTCTCTCTCTCTCTCTCTCTCTCTCCTAAAAATAAAGAAATAGGCTGGAAAACAAATCTTCAAGGAAAAAAAAAAACAACAAACGATGAAACATGTTTACTAACAGACCCAAGTATCTTTACTGTTTTTCTGAATAAAGCCAAAGACCAAACACACACACACACACACACACACACACACACACACACACACACAGCAAAACAAAAAACAAAAAAACAAACAAAGAAAAGAAAACGCCGTAGGTTTAGTAATTCACAATTTAGTATTTTATCTTCTGTGGAAAAGACTCAGATGTCTGAAGAACTGAACCTAATTTACCACTTAACTTAGCAAAGCTTTGAAGTTACAGGTCATGAAAGATTTGGGAAGCCATTTTAAAAGTTTACAAATAGGGACTCCTGGGCGGCTCAGTCGGTTAAGCGTCCGACTTCGGCTCAGGTCACAATCTCACAGCTCGTGAGTTCGAGCTCCGCGTGGGGCTCTGTGCTGACCTCTCAGAGCCTGGAGCCTGCTTCGGATTCTGTGTCTCCCTCTGTCTCTGCCCCTCCCTCGCTGACATTCATTCTCATTCTCTCATTCTCTCATTCTCTCTCTCTCTCTCTCTCTCTCTCTCTCTCTCAAAAATAAATGGTACAAGGAAAAAATTTAAAGGTTTACGAGTAAACATTTTTGTGTATTTAACCTATCTCCTGTCAACATTCACCCACGAACACTGTATGCGAGAGACAAAATCGACCATCGTTTGAAGTACTTTTTGCTGACAAACTGCAACGGGTACCGGTGAAGTCATAAATTGAAGTCACATGAAAGCTGATTAGGCCCCTGCCTCGGGCCTGAACCCTAGAGTGCGTGTCTGAGTGGAACAAGGAAGGGCGTAAGTGTTTGTAAAGTTTTTTTGATTTTGTTTTTGATACCTGTTGTAAAACGAGGGAGAAAACGTGTTATGTTGTTTGTAAAGGTCACAGAGATGTATATTTTGAGGACCACAATTACAGGGTCAGTATTGGGACGGAAGCAAGGCCATGACCGGAGCTGCCCACCCCAAAGGCTTGTCATGCAGAGAGCACCAAATTCAAGCCATTTTACAACCACCACCACAAAGAATAAAACCTAACTATCTGCATTGTATTTGATATCGACGGCTCCGAAAATATGTCCATTTTAAGTAAGCAATCACCCTTCCATGGCCCTTAGTACCCAAGACGTCACACCCGTGTCCACTAAAAAGTCAAACGATCTGTTTCCCCACCATCAGGCTCACACGGGAGGCCCCACCACTGGGGATGGCCTAGGAGATCACTGGAGCCACACCAACTGATGCAGAAACAGGGGGAGGGGGAGGCGGCCAGGGAGCCGCCGGCCAGGCCCCAGGCAGATTTAAAGTTTTGGACTCACCTTTTTGTGTTTCTTTCATCTTTTTCTTTTGCGCCTCCAACTCCGCGTCCGCGCGTCCACCTCCTACTTCTTCTTCCATCTCTGTCTCCTGTCTTTGCCTCCTGCAAAAGTGGCTTTGTCTCTGGTTGCTTTTCAGCCCCCTGTGGAAGAGGTGAAGGAGGAGCAGGCCGTGGGGTGGGCACCCATCTTGACGCTTGTGCTCGGGGAGGAGGAGGGGCGGGTTTAGGATCACTGGCATCTGTCTGCCTTCCTCCTCTTCCTCCTCTTCCTCATTCTTCTGACTATTGGGAAAGGGTGTGTGGGTGTGGGTGTAGCGGGGAGGGCAGGTGTGTTCAATTTTTATCTCTCCTCTCTCTGGGCCATCAATTGTGTCCCTTCCCGTGAGGCAACTTTCTTATGGAGTAACATAAAACTCTGAATGTAGAGAATTTCACACACACACACACACACCCCACACCCATACCCCGTTCACGTGAATGTGAAACACATTTGGGTTTGTTCTGATCCTCCTGAGTGTTAGAATGCCCAATGTTCACAAGAGCTTGCCTTGAAACACAGTAACGGAGCTCGGTTACAAATTGGTGTGAGCAATAGCATCCAGAGGTAGAGAAAACATCTCACATGGATAACACCTGTGGCCATAGATCCACAAACAAGATGCAAACCAACATCAGCCTCTGTTTCACTCCTATTTGTGGAGAGGACGCGAAAGACCCAATGGTCAAATCTCCCCCTTTTATAAAAACAAATCCAATCGCACGAGAGCATTACCGTGGATGGATCCCATCGTGCAGGTGTTTTCCATTTCCAATGAGAACACAGCCAATTTGGTGCAAAGAAGCCAAAAGCTGCAGCAACCCACAAACCAAATGTGGCCCGGGATATCTCCGTGAGCGTCCCTTCCTCCCCAAAAGCCGGGGCTTCGCTGATGGAACCAAAGGGCTTCCTAGTTTCTGGCTGCGTCGTCTCACGGCCAGCTTTCCCTAAGGGAGCACACAAGGAAACTCATTCAGACACCTCCAAAGAACCCCATCTGGGCCATCAGGGACTCAGGTGACCTTTCCATGTTCCCATGTAAGTAAGCACTTGCAAGTATAGGCTCCATATGTCCTATACGTGTAGCCTGCCGAAGTTTCCTTTTGGGGATGGGTGGTTGCTTTCTCCACACTTAGAGCAAGGTTATTAAATGGTGGCGGTCACGGTGGTGTTTTTTCCTCTTCCGTAAAGAGTTACAAGGCGGCCATTTCGTGGGAGCGAAGCGGTAGCTGGGCTGCTCCTGGATCCCTCGCCGCTTCGGGTTCCCTGTCAGGCTTCCTAGCAGCGGCCTAGCGGAGAAATAAGAGCAGGTGTCTGAATGTACTCGGGTGACCAAAGATGAGAATGACGAGCCCATCGAAATGCCATCGGAAGACGACGGGACAGTGCTGCTGTCCACAGTGACAGCCCAGTTTGTCGGCAGCACGTGGACTGCACTACCGGAATCCAGCGTCTCAGCGTATGAGAGGTGTCCGGCTGGTCAAAGACATTCTGCGCATCCCTGATGCTGGCTGGGGAAATCCGGTAGCGGATAGTCGTCAACTTATCCCAAAGATAGCCACAGAAAAAGGGACGAGACAGGTGCCTGCTTCTTCAGCAGTGAAAGTGAAGAGAGCCATCCAGGGTACGTCAGATTTAAGAGTGTTGGGTCTCCCGTGGAAAACAATCCGAACAGGATCTGAAAGAATATTTTGGGAGCTTTGGAGAGGTTCTTCTGGTTCAGGACAGGAAAGATATTCACACTAGTCCTTCAAAGGGTTTTGGCTGTGTTCCTTTTACGTAATAGGAAACCCAGGTGAAAGTCACGCGATCAAGGAACGATGGTGTGACTGCAAACTTCCTGAATCTCATCCAAGCCCAGATGAGCTTTTGAGAAGCAGGAAGGCGTTTGTCGGGTGCCTTACAGAGGGACGTGACTGCCTATAAGCTGCAGCAGTTCTTTTGCCAGGACTGAGAAGCGGTAGACAGCTTCATTCCCAAACGGTTCCCGGACTTTCCCTTTGTTACATTTGCAGATGATCAGGTAGCCCTCGCCCTCACCCTCGCCCTCTCTGATATTATCATTGAATTTATTTTTCTCAATGTACCCCCAAGGTACTTAGCCTATAGGGCAACAGTGGTTTGAGGAGGAGAGTCCTTCATACCCCTCGCCCTTTCAGCCCCCGCCCTGGCACAACCCCCTCCAGGAGCCCTCTGTTTGTTCCCCTTAGGGAAGAGCCTCTTACGTTTTTGTCCCCCTCCCTGTTTGTATGTTATTTTTCCTTCCCTTCCCTTCTTCCCTTCTTCCCTTCTTCCCTTCCCTTCCCGGGTTCCCTTCCCAGAGTTCCTCTGTTTGGGAAGTGAAGGTCCTCACACGGGTGAGGTCCTGTGATACATGTGTTTCTCTGAGGGACGAATGTCACTTTGCATGACACCCTCCAGTTCCATCCAGGTACTTGCAAATGGCAAGACTTCATTCCCTCTGGTGGCCGAGCACTGCTCCGTTGTAGATGGATACCACCTCTTCTGTATCCATTCATCCATCGATGGACATTTGGCCCCTTTCCATACTTTGCCTACCGCCGATAGTGCTGCTATGCACACTGGGGTGCGTGTGCCCCTTGGAAACAGCAGACCTGTATCCTTTGGCTAAGTACCTAGTCATGAAAGTGCTGGGTCGTAGGGTACTTCTATGTGTCATGTGTTGAGGAACCTCCTCAGGTCCCTGGTTCTGGAAAGAACTCCGATAGTGGTTCTAAATCAGGTGCGGCCATCGGTTGGGGACCCCCATCAAATGCAGAGTCAGGCAGCGGTTTTCCTGCAGGCTTTGGCTCAAGCACGGATTCTAAATCTTCCAGCTGGGGAATTTATACAGCGGGGTAGGTATAGACTGGTAGGAATTCAAATTTTTCTAAACACATGGTAAGTGTATTTCTTTTTTTCTTCTCTTCTCTCTTCTCTCTCTCTCTCTCTCTCTTTCATTTTCTTTCTTTCTTTCTTTCTTTCTTTCTTTCTTTCTTTCTTTCTTTCTTTCTTTCTTTCTTTTTTTTAAAACATTTATTTATTTTTGAGAGACCGAGAGAGACAGAGCGGGAAGGAGAAGGAGCAGAGAGAGAGGGAGACAGAATCCGAAGCAGGCTCCAGGCTGTCCGCACAGAGCCCGGTGCAGGGCTCGAACCCACAAACCGTAAGATCATGACCTGAGCCGCAGTCACACACTTAACTGACGGAGCCACCCAGGCACCCCACCCATGGTTAAGTGTATTATAAAACCCATCCATACTGAGAGTTTTCAGAATCAGTACGTTCAGCGTGGGGTATATTCACCACTATTTTTGACATTTTTCTTCAGAAAGAGAGGCAAAGCTAAATGAATTTTAGAAGTTTTGTTACATGAAGTGTTGAAATATCAGGTGTTTGAAAGCGAACTGCTGTTTGCCTGATTGGTTCTCGTTCTCTCTCTCTCTCTCTCTCTCTCTCTCTCTCTCTCTCACACACACACACACACACACACACACACACACACACACAGGCTACAATGGATATCAAAGGATTTCTCCTGTAATATTGTATCCCTGGACTCGTCAAGTGAATTCTTTGTGCGTGTTCACTATGGAAACCATTCATTAGAAGTACATTCTTTTTTCCTTGTTTTAATTGGAACCCCACCACATTATTTCCCCACCCCCGGGAAAACCTCCTTTTTGGAGATCATGGTGTCACAGTGTTTGGTCTTTTTGCTTTCGTTTTTAGTTTGTGACACTTGTCTCCCTTCCTATGCACAAGTACAGTATGAAGCCTTCATTGAATCTGTGCCGTTCATCTCATTTCAAATGTTTACGGGAGAAGCACTTCATTGAAAGCAGTGCTGTAAATATTCTGCCATAGGAAGGAATATTTCCGTCTACGTGCTTTCTCACTCTTGAATTCGTCTTCACACCATACAGGCTGTGACTTTGACGGTGGGTGTCTCGTTTGTATCCGCTACTCTTTATTTCGCGGAGTCGTATCAATGCTATGAATGCAAGGGTGTGCTATGTAACCAGAAGGCTGTTAGAAGTTCTGAAACCTTGTGTTTTCTGATCCTCGTGTTCGACCGACAGTGGTGCCGAAGTACGAAAGGCTAGTGTGAGTGAGAAAAGGAGAGAGTGCGTGCAGAGACTCCGTGGCGGTGGCACACGATGGATAGATTTTTTTAACCTGGTGAGATGCATCTCTCAGTCCCTTGACCTCGGTGCAAGAGCGTGCCGAGAGCAACGATAGCAAATGACATGCGAATGTTTTCTGCATCCAAAGGACAGCCACACCCGTTGGAAGACGTTGGAAGACGTAAAGAGAGTTTTGTTCTCAGAGAACCCCGTTAGTTGGATGTGTGAGGTACTTGTATTTCCCCTGCCCTTCCGTCAGCTGCTGTGAACACCGTATGGTGTGTGTTCTGTTCTGTTCCCGATCTGTTAAGTGTGGTCCCGTGAACACGGACTGAGCTTGTGGTGTGCTTCACGGGAGCACTCGGAAGCAGAGCTCACCAGTGAGCTCGGGGTGTCACCACGAAGGCCGGAAGTTCTAATGTCTGCCAGGTAGCCATAAGAATGTGGTCTAATGCAGTTCTGTGTCCCGTGCTTGGATGGTCTTTATAAGAGTTGTCAGTGTTGGGAATTCTTAAATAGAATGGATGAAGGAGGAAGAGGAGGAGGAGGAGGAGGAGGAGGAGGAGGAGGAGGAGGAGGAGTTGTTGTTGTTGTCGTTGTTGTTGTTGTTGTTACGAGGTATAATGACGAAAGACACGGCAGAAAATTTTTACAGGGTTTACTTTCTGTTTTCAGTATGTGCAAAGCTGTATGACTTTAATCTTTGGGGATCCAGGGAGGTTTTCTTCCATTTTCTCATCTGTATGTTTGGAAGGCTCCTTTTTAATTCGCAACTGACTGACTGACTGACTGATGGATTGGTTTTGTTTTTATGTCCTCTTCTCACCCAACATAAGGCCCAAACTCACAGCCCGGCAATGAAGAGTCACCCGCTCCCCTGACCTAGCTGAGCGAGCCAGCCAGCCAAGTCACCCCTTTGATCCATTTTTGTTGTTGTTGTTTATTTAAATGAAGCGGACATGCAACGTGTGCTCAGGACAGAAACAGAGCACACGCTTTGGGGTTTGGCAGGGTCATTTGGAGCTTGGTAAATGTTAAAGCCTAGCTTCCCTGGGAGCCCAGGAGCAGGGTCCACAGCCGTTAAAAGTTGACAATTTCCTTTATCGATAGCCATCGAACAGATGATTTATTGAAAACACGAATCTATGGCAAAGATCGTTCTATGGTCTGTGATCAGGATATAGGAAGAACCGGATGGCTACAGCTCCCACCTCACAGACTTCATGTTTCAGTTGGACGTAGAGGCAGGGAGGGAGGTGAGGCAGGACGGCAGGGAGACAGGGAGGCAAGCAGACTGGCAGGCAGGCAGGCAGGCAGGCAGGCCGGCCGGCAAGCAGGGAGGGAGGGAGGCAGGCCGGCAGGCAGGGAGGGAGGGAGGCAGGCAGGCAGGCAGGCAGGCAGGCAGGCAGGCAGGCAGGGAGGGAGGGAGGCAGGCCGGCAGGCAGGCAGGCAGGCAGGCAGGCAGGCAGGCAGGCAGGCCGGCAGGCAGGCCGGCAGGCAGGCAGGCAGGCAGGCCGGCAAGCAGGGAGGGAGGCAGGCCGGCAGGCAGGCAGGCCGGCAGGGAGGCCGGCAAGCAGGGAGGGAGGGAGGGAGGCAGGCAGGCAGGCAGGCAGGCAGGCAGGCAGGCAGGCAGGGAGGGAGGGAGGGAGGCAGGCCGGCAGGCAGGCAGGCAGGCAGGCCGGCCGGCCGGCCGGCCGGCAAGCAGGGAGGGAGGCAGGCTGGCAGGCAGGCAGGCCGGCAGGCAGGCCGGCAAGCAGGGAGGGAGGCCGGCAGGCAGGCAGGCAGGCAGGCAGGCAGGCAGGCAGGCAGGCCGGCCGGCAAGCAGGCAGGCAGGCAGGCCGGCAAGCAGGGAGGGAGGCAGGCCGGCAGGGAGGGAGGGAGGGAGGGAGGCAGGCGGGCCGGCCGGGAGGCAGGCAGAGAGGCAGGCCGGCAGGGAGGCAAAGAAAGAAAACGTGGCATCAGGGTACCTTGTGGGCTCAGGTGGTGGATCGTGCCACTGTATCTCGTGGGTTGCGAGTTCGAGTCCCACGCTGGGCGTAGCGCGCGCTTACAGTAAAATCTTTGAAAACCCATCCACAAATACAGGAATAAACAAAACATGGTATCAAAGGGGAGTAAGTGATTGATCGATGGGGGGTGGGGATCAAACGAGAATATGTGTCTAACCCGCAACCTATTCTTTATCGACGCTGCTTTCACTATTTTGCCCCGATGACTTTTTCCACAAGCGGTGGTCCCACCTGAGCGGGCTCCCTTCATCTTAAGATGTTCTGCAGCGAGAGGAAAGGCGTGAGAGGCAAAAGTTAGGCGGATCCATACAAATAAAGACAATCATCGTTTCTGAGACCAGTAGCCAAAGCTCTGCCTCCGTTTAGGATCCAATGTCGTACTTATCTCTTTAAAAACAGAAATACGTACATAAAAACCAGGCAGGGTCGTTGGCTTGGATAAGGGAGGAAGCTGAAATGCAATCATGGAGAACAACATAGGGGGTAAGAAGTTGCAAGCCAGAGCGATTTCACCACCCGTAGCCTTTGAAATGATGATTTGGTGTCTTCGGATACAAGAGAGCTCACCCTACGTAGAAGGTTTCCCACCGCTTGTCATGAAGTATCGGAACACCACAAGCGGATTCCCGTGCTACCAAAACCTCTCTGCCAACATAATCTGTAACAGCTGCATTCTCTTGTATCGTGTGAGTGTAGCGTCATTCATTGCACCACTCTGCCGTTGTTTGACCTTCCAGCGGATTGTAATTTTCGTTTCTTTCGGCGTGCGTGTGGGTATGCGTATCGGGCTATCGAAAACGATCTAGCCACGTTCGGTCCTCTTTTTCTCATTTCTCATAGATGAGTGATGGCGTCAAAGGATACACCTCAGGAAACCCCAGATGGAAGAGAGGCAAAGGGAAGGGGGGGGGGCAGAGTGCTTCTGTGTCCCGTGCCGCCCCCCCCCCCCCCCGCACTCTCCCAACACACCAGTCTCCCCTCCTCTCCCCCCCCCCCCCCCGTTCCAGGTGTTGGAACAACCCGGAAGTGCCTGAATTAGGGGAGTTCTTTGACCGGGGGGGGGGGGGGGGGGGGGGGGGGGAGAGGTTGGGGAGCACCAATGTTTGGAAACATTGCAGGGCTACCAAGAGTCAGTGTCTAAGGTACTTGGGGGGGGGGTGAGGAAGAGGGGGGCGTGGGGTTTCTTTCTCTTTGAGGTGATGGAAATAGTTTGGAATGAACAGTGATGGTCCCATAGCTTTGTGAGTAGTAGCCTAAGATAGCCCGCTGAAGTGTACACACACCTATACATTTGTTTACTTATTACGTATGCATTCATTCCAGTTGAAGTGAGTGGGAGAGAGAGGGGGTAGGGAGGGAGAGAATGGATCACCAAGCAGGCTCCAAGGTGTCAGCACAGAGCCAGATGTGGGGGCTGAAATTCAAGAACCCCGAGATCATGACCTGAGGCGAGACTGGGACACCTTACCGAGTGAGGCACCCAGGTGCCCCTGAACTGTTCGCTTTTACAAGGATGGGAATTTTGGCATGCGAGTTGTGTTTCCAGTGTTAATAGGTGAGGCAACACCTAGAATAGTAAATGCGGGCGGGCGGGCAGGCAGGCAGTCGATGTTTTCTTGTTCTTTCCCTTCTGGGCTTCAGAGGGGGATGGCGAGTGTGAGGGAGGGAGTCCATGACACTGGGCGTAGGTGTTCTTGTGAGCTGAGCGGCTTGGGAAGTTCCCCGAACTACATGACCCCACAGGAGAACAGGAATTCCTTCTCGACGGCAAGAGAGTGGGCGACTAGCACCGCCTGAGTCTGGCAGAGCCTCAAATCTAAGTCGGGGTGGGGGAGCACTTCTGCTGTCCTACCGGTCCTGACCCTCCCTGTCTGTCTGGGGGCCCCTGAGCCGCAGGGGTGGTGTTTTGAGTTGTCCCTCTGTGGTCGTCTTTTACACCAAATACTTCTGTTGAAGGTGCTTGGAGAATAACACAGGTTGGTATTTCCAAAATGACCTTGAGATCCTATTCTCTGCCCCTCCGCCCCTCCCTTGCGCGCGTGAAAACACCCACCCACACCCCCCCCCCCCCGCCCCCGCGCACACACCCCACCCCTTCCCATTCCTTCTAACTACAACTGTTCCTATTTCCATCCATGTACTCCCAGACAGCTTCCTCAAGCCCCACCGCCCACCCCGTCGACCTCTTTGGGTAGTATAAAAGCGACCAACAGGCAGGGGGCGTCCGGGCACCACGGTGGTGGAGTGAGGGAGTCCGTGTGTGACGACTACGGGCGGATCGCAGCAGAGCGGCCGGGACGCAGCACCTGCCTCGCCGGCGCACAGCCTCGTCCCCAGCCACCTGGGTCAGTAGCGTTTCCCGGCTGGGGTGGGGGGAGGGGGACATGGAACGGAGGGCGCACCAAGAGGGCTTTGTGGATCGAATGGACGCCTAACCGAGACCCTCCTTCCTGCCACCAGACACCGTTTGTGGATGGTCGTCGTCTCGCCGTCACGCAGCCCCCACCAGTGCTACAACGAAAGAAACGGGTGTCAAGGATAGTAATGCAAACGAAGGCGGGGCCGATCCGATCAGGGGAAGCGGCGACAGGAGTGGAGGTGGGAGGAAAAAAAAAAAAAAAAAAATCACGGGAAGAAAGGACAGGCGTGGGCCAGGGCGGTCGCACGGGGGGGGGGGGGGGGGGGGGGGGCAGCGGGTCAACGCTCGTCATCGAACCCGGGGACTCGGGTGGCCGACCTCACCGGGCCCAGAGTCGCTAGCGATCCACTGGTTTCCTAAACTTTGGGGTAGACGGCCGCGGCGAAGTCCGGCGTGCTGGTCAACCTCGGGGACCAGCTCAACGGATCCCCAGGTCATGGGGCTTGGCCGTGCTGGTAGAACTCGGGTCTCCTCGAGTCCCGGGCACTCAGGCAACCGGGGTTCGGGTCGCCGGTGTGCCGGTCGGCCCCGGGGCTAAGGGGTCGGGACTCGGGGCTCAGGTGATCGTGTCCCCGGCCCCCGGCGTGCCGGTCGATCTCGAGCGCCGGGTCGCCGGTCCGCGGTGTGCCGGTCGACCTCGGGTCTCAGATCCGCAGATCCCAGCGTGCCGGCCGACTTCAAGTCCCAGGTCACCGGGTCCCCCGGCTCCCGGCGTGCTGGTCGACCTCGAGCGCCGAGCCTCGGGGTCCTCTGTCCCCGGCGTGCTGGTCGACCTCGAGCACCGAGCCCCGGGGTCCCGGGGCCGCGGGGTCGCGGTCCCCGGTGTGCTGGTCGACCTCGAGCGCGGAGTCGCCGGTCCGCGGTGTGCTGGTCGACCTCGAGGCCGCGGGTCCCCGGCGTGCTGGTCGACCTCGAGCGCCGAGCCTCGGGGCCCTCGGCCCCCGGCCCCCGGCGTGCTGGTCGACTTCGAGCGCCGGGTCCCGGGTCCCGGGTCCCGGGTCCCGGGTCCCGGGTCCCGGGTCCCGGGTCGCCGGT
>NW_026526975.1:30000-32500 GCF_024362965.1 Panthera pardus
TCCCCCCACACACGTCCCACGTGCCCCGCGCTCCCACCGCGGCCCCGGACCGGGCCCGGCGGACGGCGCGGCACGCCTCCAGCCACAGAGACCCCCGCGGAGAACCAACACCCCCCCAACACCGCGACAACGCGGGCTCGGGGCACGCAGTGCGGCGCGGCCGCAACCCGGGGGGAAGCGCGCAGCGGCGGGCGACGCCGCGGCGTCCCGCGGGCCGCCGCCGGGGCACGCATCCCCGGGGCGCAGCCCCGCGCGCGACTCGGCCTCGGCGCGAGCCGCCCCGACAGGGCAAAGGGGGCCGGGATCGCCGGCGGGGAGCGGGGGCGGGGCCGCGGCTCAGGCCCCCGACCGCACGGCCGCGGACCGGGAGAGGAGGGGGCCACGGCCGGACCGCCGCGGTCGCCGCCCGGGGCAAGGCGGCGAGAACGACGGCGCTCCGGATCCGCGCCTCCACCCCCCACGACGGCCCGCGGGACCGCGCGGCACGGGGCACCGCAAAACCCTCCCGAGACCCGGGCGGCGATCCCAAAGACCGCGTGCGGCACGAGGGATCTCCTCCAGAGGGACCGCGGCGGCGGCCGCGGCCCTCAGGCGCGAGCTCTCCTCGCCCTTCCCTTTTCTCGCGGGCGGCGACCGGCCGCCTCGGCCTCTCCCCCCCAGCCCCACCTCTCCCCCCCCCCCAACCACCCCACGCCACCGCCCCACGGGCGCCGGCCCCCAGCCCCCGTCCCACGCCCTCCCACGTCCCACACACAGGCCACCGCCGAGCGGACCCGGCGGGGCGAGGCGGGGGCGAGGGGGGTGCTGAGGGAGGCGGCGGGGACCGGACACACGGGGCCGGGGAGGGGGCGGGGAGGAGGAGGAGGAGGAGGAGGAAGGAGGGAGGGCCGGCAGCGGCGGCCACCGTCGTCTGCACTTAGGGGGACGGAGGGCCCGGCGGCCAGGACGACCCTCTCCCCGGCCCGCAGACGACCCCGCACACCGAACCGCCGCGCAGGCGGGCGTGGCGGGGCGCACTCGGGCAGGGGCGGGCGCCGGCGGGACAGGCCCTGCGAGGGAACCCCCAGCCGCGCCTTACCCCCGGGAGAGAGACCCACCCGGGGGAGGCGATTGATCGGCAAGCGACGCTCAGACAGGCGTAGCCCCGGGAGGAACCCGGGGCCGCAAGTGCGTTCGAAGTGTCGATGATCAATGTGTCCTGCAATTCACATTAATTCTCGCAGCTAGCTGCGTTCTTCATCGACGCACGAGCCGAGTGATCCACCGCTAAGAGTCGTACGAGTTTTTGTGATCGCCGGGAGGGCCAACCCCGAAAAGGGGCGACCCCCCCAACCTGGCACAGCACATCCCCGAAGGGTGCCTCCGGCCGGCCAGCGAGAGACAACAAAGACCAGACTCCGAGAGGTCGGAAGGGTTGGAACAGGGCAAGTCCAGCAGCCCGCCCCGCCACGCGGACGACGCGCGGGGCGAGCTCGGAACAACCCCACAGGCGCCCAGGGGGTTCCCGCCTGTCCCCTCCCCCCAACACACACCCAAGGGACACGGGGCGCACGCACACGCACACGCTCACGCACCACCCGGCAGCCGCCGGGCAAGCCCCCTCCCGGCAACCGGGGAGGGCCGTGGCGCGGGCGCAAGCGCGGCGGCGCCCCGGCCTGGGGCGGCGGGGGGCGGGCAGCGGAGTCTGGAGGAGACACGGGAAGACCAGCCTCCACGGCTCCCCACGGGCCCGACCGCCCCGACCCGAGGCGGACGGGCGACCCCCAAAGGGTCTTTAAACCTCCGCGCCGGGACGCGCTAGGTACCTGGACAGGATGGAGGCGGGCGAGGTGGGTGGGGGACGAGGGAGCCCGCGACACCGCCAACCACCTCGACGCCGGCCCCCCCGGGGCCGCGGCCGGACCCACAAACGGCAACCGAAAGCCCCGACGCTGCCGGCCCGTGACGGAGGCTCCGACGGGGGCTAACCGCCCCCCCCACAGACCGCC
The DNA here is from genome assembly GCF_024362965.1 of Panthera pardus. Lineage (NCBI taxonomy): Eukaryota > Metazoa > Chordata > Mammalia > Carnivora > Felidae > Panthera > Panthera pardus. The sequence goes on from NW_026526975.1 coordinate 31,989, forward strand.
GCCGCCCGACGCCCCTCGCTTCCCCCCCCCCACGACCCCCACACGACCCTTCTTCTCCCCCCCCATCCAGGGCCGCCGGGGCTGACCGGCCCCGGCCCCGCCCTCACTTCCGAGCACACCTTCCCCGTGGCACCGACCAACCCTCACCGTCCCCTCCCCCGCACCCGCGGCCCAGGCCCCCCCCCTCTGCGGGAGGGGGGCTGCGGCGGGAAGCGGGGCACGAGCGGGCAAGGGCGTGGGGGTGGCGGTTCGGGGAGGAGGCGGGGAAGGAGACGGAAGGCCGGACCCGGACCGGACCCGGGGCCTGAAGGGAGGGCGGAAGGAAGGGTTGGTAAGTAAGGTCTGCGGGGTGGGGCAAAGAGAGAGGCGCAAGGCAGGAAGACGGGCCCGGGGGACGGACCCCCGACGGAGCGGAGAGCCATCCAGGGCGGGCGGCGGGAGGCGGCGGACGGCGGGGCGCCCCGCGTGAGCCGAGGCTCCGAGGCCCCCCGGGACGGGCGAGAACCCGACCG
>NW_026526975.1:37500-45710 GCF_024362965.1 Panthera pardus
GGGGGGAACGGGTGTGCCTCCCTTCACCGATTCTGCCACCCGCCCACCTCGGGCAACTCCGCCAACGGCGGCGACCCAAAGGGGGGTCCGCTGGGAACAGGGAACGGCGCCACCACTCGGCTTCAGGCACCTGAGACGACCTGGAGCGCTCCAGGGGCACCACGGAGGGCCAGGCGCCACGCGCTCAGCACGCCCAGGCGGCGAGCAGCGTGGCGTCGGGTGCAGCCCCCCCACCACAGGGAGGCCGCCCACCACAACACAGCCAAGAGAGGCCAGCGAGAGTGTCCGCTGCGTCAGCCGACCCCGGTCCCGCAGCGACGGGAGGCCGGGGTCGGGCCGGAGTCCGCACCCCTCCGCAACCCCCCGCGCCGCCCACAGGCGGGAAGGAGGAGCATGGGGCCCGCAGGCAGAACGAGAAGAGCGGTCCCACTCACCAGGAGTGTCCGTCCCTCGTCTGACACGGCTTAGGCCCGGCCCGGGAGAGCGCGACATCACCACATCGATCGGTTACCGCCACACGAGGCAGTCCTGGGGTGAGGAGGGGGCTGGGGAAACGCCCGGCGAGGACAGCGACCAGAGGAGGACCTGCTTCAGCCTCGCCAGCACCCCTCCCCCACCTCTCCCAGGGAACAGGCAGCCGGACAACCCACAAGGGGAAAAGGGAACGCCTGACACGCGGCACGGAGCCTTGCGAGGGTGGGTTTGTCACGGCCACGGCCGGGTGCCCGCAGCGGGGAGCGCACGGGGTAGAAGACCCACGCCGCCTCCCCACGCCGCCCTCGGGTGCCAGAGACCGGAGGTGGCGCCACAGCCTGAACCACACCTGGATGCACGAGAGCCGGCGCGCAGGCCCAGGCAGACGGCTCGAGCAAGCAGGCGGGCAAAGGGCGGAGTCGGGCTCGGCTCGGCGTCACCGCCAAGCCCGGAGCCACGCCAGCCAGCGGCGACGAGGCCCAAGTCTCTCTTACAGGATGACAACCGCCACATCAGAACGTGTCAGCACCTACCTGGCAGCAAAAAGTACCTCTTTCAGGAGACAAAAATAACCGCGTTGGCAGGCGGGGCCGAGCCACAGGTCACTGGGACCTTCTGGGACCCTGGCCCGGCCACGGGCCCCAAGCATCTTCCCATCACCGCCAAGCAACCCCACCCCCCCCGGAAGTCCCCGGGGGCCATCTGGTCGACCCCGGGACCGACCGATCCGACCGACCGACCGACCGGGGAATCGCGGGATGGGGGGGGAGGATGGCCGGGTAGGCCCTGCCCCGTTACACGTTCGCCCGTCCACGGGTCGTCTCCGGGTCGGGACTTAGAAAAATAAAACACTCCGCGCTGTCGCCTGCGGAAGCCTCCCCGGACCTCGCAAGACCGGCCCCATGCCAGTCCCCGACCCCCGGCTGGGACTGTTTTGGGGGGGGGTCTGAATTGCGCGGAGGCGCCCCCGACGACAGGACCTCAACGGGGATCGCGGGCGCGCCGGCGTTGGCGCCCTATACGGGCTTCCCCTCGCGGCCCGGTCCCCAACTCCGCAGCGGGCCTCGGAAAATCTGGGGAGAAAATCGGGTCCAACGACCGGGAGCACCACGCGTGCCCCCGCCCGGGCCCATCGCGCCCTCCGCGGGCTTCCCCTCAAGGCTCAGGACGGTCCTCACCGGCCCGGCCCGGCCCGGCCCGGCCCGACCGCGAAGCGGGAGGGAAGACAAAAGACGCCTGGCAGGGAAGGACCGACAAGCGACCCACGGGGCCACAGTCTCCGGGTGGCGGCCCCGGACGGTCCCCGCGGTCGGGGGGGCGGTGGGAGGGGAGGAAAGCACCGGCGGGTGCTGGTCGACCCGTCCGGGCAGCCCCCCACCCCGGCTCGCTCCCAGGGAGCGCCGCCGCTACTCCCCCATATACCCGGAGGTTCAATCTCCGGCAAGTGCACCAGCCGCCGGCGCCCCGACGACAGCGGGACGATCACGCCAACGTCGCCGGCCTTCTGGAACTCCGCCCCGGGGACCGCGGCCGAATCGCATCCCTTGCCGACGTCGCCGACGCTCCGGAGGGGAAACGCTATATAAAAGCGGCCGCCAGGTGGCGCCCGACAACCGACCGAAACGTCAGCGGGGACAGCTCGCGATCTCGGGGCCGAGAGGGCGCACAGCCGGCGGCCCGGCCGCCCGATCTCGTCCCGGCCCACTCCGGATGCCGCCTCTCGGTCCCAGGCCGGCGGAGGGCGTCCGCCTCGGGAGCTCCCGGCCGGCCGGCACGGCGCGACCCCGGCAGCCCAAGGGACACTCGAAAAATGCATCGGGGGGCGCCTGGGTGGCTCAGTCGGTTGAGCGGCCGACTTCAGCTCAGGTCATGATCTCGCGGTGCGTGGGTTCGAGCCCCGCGTCGGGCTCTTTGCTGACAGCTCAGAGCCTGGAGCCTGTTTCAGATTCTGTGTCCCCCTCTCTGTGACCCTCCCCTGTTCATGCTCTGTCTCTCTCTGTCTCAAAAATAAATAAACGTTAAAAAAAATTTAAAAAAAAAAAAAAAGAAAGAAAAATGCATCGGGGCGGCTGCCGCTGAAAAGGCGGGGGGGGGGGGGGGGGGGGGGGCAGACCGGCCACTCGACTCCCCGGCCGGCCGAGGCGGACGTGCGCGGAAAATTCCCCGCACACACCGGGCAGGCCGGGCACGGGCGGCCCAGAGCGGCCCAGGCGGCGCGCCCGCGCTCCCGGGAGGACTTAGACACATTTCGGCGGGCAGGAAGGGAGGGAGGGAGGGAGGGAGAGACGGACGGTCAAACCGAAACCACGCGAGAGAGTACTCCCAGAACAACAACGGACGGACGAGCCGTTTTTATTCTATTGGGTCAAGCGGGGGAGCGTCTCTCTCGGAAACATAACAAACCAAGCTGCGGGGGGGGGGGGGGGACAGAAAGGGGGTGATGGATAAACAAACGACCACGGATAAAGCTTAAGCAAAGTCCTTCGCCGCACGGGGCCACGACGAAGTCCAAAGACCACAAACAGGTACGGGGAACATGGGTGCAAGTGCACCGCGTGGCAAGCGACAAGAATATGGCTTTCACCATTACTGTCCTCAATAAACACCACTACGGGCGGCGGTGGCGGCGGGGGGGGGGGGGGGGGGGGGGGGGATGGAGAACGGAAGGAGTTAATAGCCACTCACTAAAAAATGTCCCATGGGGCGCCTGGGTGGCTCAGTCGGTTGAGCGCCGACTTCGGCTCAGGTCACGATCTCGCGGTCCGTGAGTTCGAGCCCCGCATCGGGCCCCTGTGCTGACAGCTCAGAGCCCGGAGCCTGTTTCAAGTCTGTGTCTCCCTCTCTCTGACCCTCCCCCATTCATGCTCTGTCTCTCTCTGTCTCAAAAATAAATAAACGTTAAAAAAAAAAAAAAAATTAAAAAAAAAAAAGTCCCGGTTCCCAGAGGACCCTACAGTCCAAAGGGGGGGTGGGGGGGGTGGGGGGGGGGGTGGGCCCCCGCAGGGAAAAGGAAGGTGTCACCGAGACACACCCTATGCCTCCACCCTCTTAGGGTTTGCAGGTGACCCTGAGGGTGACACTGACACGAGACAGGTTAACCGTACAAGGAGCCAACAAATTGATTTCCTACAAGTTTCACGTGACAGGTAGAGCCCCTCCTGAGGAAACCAAGACCCTGAGAAGTGGCCAAACCTAAACGCTTGTATATTGGGTTGAACAAGGAGAAGCGACGGTGGACGACTAACTGAACTACGTGGGGAGGCTAAAGGATGATGAGGATTTTAAAACCAACCAACCAACCAAGATCTGTTCTCCTCTAGAATTCTCTCCACTTCTCCCCCTGTCCTTGAGGATAAGAATGTCACTCCCCTGGTGGCATAGGAAAGACGGGGGGGGGGGGGGGGGGGCCCTTCCAGGGAGAAAAGGAGGAGAGTGCTCCGTGCATGCTTCTTGCACCTGCTGGGCAGGAGGGTAGGGGTGGGTGGTTTACTTTGCTTGCTTGCTTGCTGCTGCTTTTTGAAAGCTTCTCTAATGTTTCCTTTACATCTAAGTCTTCCTTTCCAGTTTGGCTTTGGACAGGAGGAAGGCAGGCCACACGTTTTTCTGGCACGGTGGAGAACGAAGGGTAAGATGAGTGCGGGCCCGTGCGTATTCTTTTCCGTCAGTCACGTGCCGTGGTGAGCAGAGCATCAGCTCTTGCCGGATGGGTGTCTCATTCCTCCGTGAACCATCAGGCAAGATGTCGGGCAAACACACACAGGGAGACTAAAGGTAGGAAGAACGTAGAGAAGACGGGCGACACGTGCCCGAGTCTCCAGAGCGACGATTTCATCCAGGGCACGGCAACGTCCAAGGTTTCCGGACACCACGTTGACGGACGCTTTGGTGCGTAGGTCACTTTGAATCTACAGTGCCACCCTCCGGTCCATTAGCACGTTGCCTCCGGCTCACGTGAGCGAGCGGTGGTGTCGTCGCGCAAAGAGACTGTGGGACTCGTCCCGGGATGGAACTGGGCCAGAGAGAGGGAGGGACGCCGCAGCCCATCGTTGAGCTTCAGGTGTCTGTAAGAGACCGAGTCTCTAAAGTACACCGAGGCACAGGGCGACCCGCTCGCTCGTGCCTGGACGTCTCTTTGTTCTTTCGAGGGGTCGATATCTGTGAGTGTGGTTTGTTTACTTTCCGGACAAGGCGAAAGAACTCTGAAACAGGAAATATTGGCACAAGGGGTCTGGTGGGATGGGAGGGTGCGGGTCAGTCCACGTACCGAGAACACGGGAGGATCGGGCGTCTGAACAACCAGGCGGAGAGGGGAGTTTAGCCTCGGTCATCACGGCAACCGGCACCTCGACAGAAACCACAGAAGGTGCCCAGGACGAACTGCGTCGCAGGAGCCAGCGTGGGCATTGCCCCACTACCCTCAGCCCTCAGCCCAGCAGCAGGCAGCAACTGTCGTCCGGGTCCAGGCCGCGCCCCACTGCCCTCTTCTCAGCCAGAGCGGTACCCGGGAGGGCGGCCCCGGAACAGATACCTCCTCTCCTCCACACACATCTCGCCAACCCCTTGACCGCTTTGCCCGGGATACACAACTCCGCTGTACCCAGGCATGATTTTTCCCGTGGACCGGGGGCCTCCTTGGCCACTTAGGGTGCTCGCACCAAGATGAATCGGGCTAGAGACAGGGACACCTGTGCAGCCCGCTGTTGAGCTGAAGGGGCCTCTAGGAGAGGGACTCTCTAAAGTAGCTGACGTACAGGGAGACCCGCTCGCTCGTGGCCGGATGTGTCTTTGTTCCTTTATTTCTTTTCGTGTTCTTTATTATCATGTTTGGTACAATTGTAAGCGGGATTGGGTTGTTTGGGGTTTGTTTTTTCTTTTCTTTTCTAATTTGTCTTTCTGCGGTGTCATTATCGGCGTATACAGACGCAACAGATTTCGGTACATAGAGTTTGTATTTTTCCTGTGGACCAGGGGCCTACTTTGCCGCTTAGGATGCATGCGCCCCCACCCCCTGCCCACCCGCAGCCTTCAGTTCCCCAAACCACTGGAGGACTCGTGGGGGTGGGAGTGGGGGTGAGGGTGGGGGAGGGGTGGGGGGCGGGGATGGGAGTGGCAGTGGAAGGGAGGTTCAGGGCGATTCATTCCAATGGGCCTCATTCAACCCCTTTGTTCAAATGCAGAAAGCTTTCTGTTAAAGTCTGAGCCTGGGGCTTCTCTGCATTGAATGGCTTTCTTCAACTCCCCCAACCCTTAGGCTGCAGTTTCTGAACTACTGGGAGGAAAGGGAGGAAAGGGAGGAAAGGGAGGAAAGGGGGGGGGGAGGGAAGGGGGGGAGGGAAAGAAAGAAGGGGTGGGGGAGAGAAAGGGGGGAGGGGAGAAGATGATGTCTGAAGAACTTGCCTTCTCTGGAGCAAAGAGAGTCCCCTCCTTTTCCTAACCCAGGAAACCTCAATAAACCATTTGAGAATCATGGATGTGGAGGATGAAATCTTACTATAATGCCTTCCAGGGGTGGGGGTGCAGGTACGTGGAAGGGTAGGGAGTTGAGCGAGCGAGCGAGCGAGCGATGCGAGCGGCATGGTGTGGCGTGGCGTGGCCTGCCGAGTCAGAGTCAGAGGGTGGCATGAAACACGTGATGGTGGTGTCTTAGGGTTCAGAGGCCAAACACAGGCATGGGGCAATAAGGGATAGAGGGTGGGGGAGGCCTGACAGGGGACAATTGTGACCCCGGGCGATGGTCCCAGCGGGCACACTCCTGTAAAGCAACACTAACACTCTATTGATTAGCCATTGACCTCTCCTCCCTCTCCCACCTGCTTCCAAAGGGAAACTGAGTACAGTTTCATTCCACAGGCACTGGCTGTTTCACATGCAACCTTTGACGTGCCACTAAAAGGAGGAAGAAAGATGGACACACATGAAACAGCCCCACAGATGGCCTAGAGGGCGTGGGCGGGGCTCTCATCAGTCAAATTGGGAGTCTGAGTCAGGATCCTGGGGTTGTTTCAAAACATGGAATGGAAGGGGCTCCTGGCTGGCTCACTCAGAAGAGCATGCGACTCTTGGACTCTTGATCTCTGTCAGGGTTGTGACTTCAAGTCCCACATCGAGTGAAGAGAATGTGAAAAATGAATGAAGGAATGAAGGAATGGATGAACAAACTTAAAAAAAAAAAAAAAAAAAAGGTTGTGGGGCGCCTGGGTGGCTCGGTCGGATAAGTGTCCGACTTGGGCTCAGGTCATGATCTCACGGTCCGTGAGTTCAAGCCCCATGTCGAGCTCTGTGCTGACAGCTCAGAGCCTGGAGCCTGCTTCAGAATCTGTGTCTCCCTCTCTCTGACCCTCCCCCATTCATGCTCTTTCTCTATCTCAAAAATAAATAAAAGTTGAAAAAAAAAAAAAAAGTTTGCAACGTTTATGTCTTTAAAACAAATGGAATCGGTGGGGTGCTTGGGTGGCTCAGTGGGTGAAGCATCCCACGCTTGCTAGATTTTGACTCACGTCATATCTCAGGGTTCGTGAGACCAAGCCCTGCATTGGGTTCTCACACGGACAGTGCAGAGCCTGCTTGGGGTTCCCTCCCTACCCCCCCATACCTCCCCCATAAACCAATAAATAAACATCAAAAACATAAATCTTAAAACACTACAACAAATGGAATGGAAAGAGAGAACGCAACGAGGAGGATGTGAATGTTGCACCTAATACCACTGAACTCTACGCTTATATATGGTGAAAAATCTCAATTGTAGGTGATGTCTACTTCTAACCACAACTGAAAGGAAAACGACAAAACACCGGTCCTTGGCTCACAGTAAGGGAGTTCCTGGATTTGGTCCGAGAGGGCCTTCTCATCCGCCGTGTGGAAAACTATGGAATGGTTTCTTCCTCTCCAGGCCGATGACCATTGCCAACGACAGTAGGTGTAGGTGCTGTCCTACCTGTGAAGGAAAGGCAGGAAGAAGTGTAGCATTTAAAAGCATCTTTTAAACGCTGTCCACCTTTCCCAGTTTGTCCCCTCACTATGTCTTGCGTACCTTTTATAGCATTTACCCTATGTCGATGCAAAATGAACGAGCCTTTTTAAAAACAATTTTAAAGAGGAAGGAAAAGAGTTTCATTGGAGCCCAAGTTAGGAGGGCTGACGGGGATACGCAATCTTCACAAAGCAGTCAGTCATCTGGGGAAGGCCTCACATTGGGCATACATACAGCTTACCAAAAAAAAAAAAAAGGAAAAACAGGGCACGGGGGCGGGGGGGGGGGGGGGGGTTGGCCGCAGATGTTAGGAATCATCATGAGGAGAAAGAACACATTCCAGAAAGTTACAGACTTTATCTTCTGTTTTTAGTATGTGCAAGGCTGTATGACTTCAATCTTATGGCGACCAGGAAGGTTTTTGTATTGTTTTCTTTTGTTTCCCTTATCTTTATAAGCCGCCTTTGGAAGCCCCCTTTTTTAGTTAGTTATGTTTAAGAAAAAAAAAAAATTTTTTTTTTTTTTTTAACAAACCAGACATTAAATCTGTGCTCAGGACAGAAAAAGAGCTCATGCTTTGAGGTTTTCTGGAGTCCCTTTGACCTCGGTAAATATTAAATGTATAGCTTCCCTGGGAGAGCACCAACATAAAAAGTTTAGAATTTCCTTTATCATTTCCCCGTCTTGATCGATAATCTTTCCTCAGAAATCACGGACGATCAACCTGATGTTTTTATGTCCCTCAGTGCCAGGTGACTGTCTT
>NW_026526976.1:0-52157 GCF_024362965.1 Panthera pardus
TCCCCGCCGAGCTGAGCTCTGTTTTCTGGGTGGATAGTCCCATTGTCTAGAAGTGGGAATTGCATCCAAGTTAGAAAAGCAGCAATGGATTAGGAATGACAAGTTGGTACCAAGATCTGCATTCAAATGGCCACGTGTCAAATTGATAAAGCTGATAGCTGTCTTCCATCCTCTTGTCCCACAAAGGAGGCAGTATACTCCCCTACCGCCAGGCTTAGCCTAATCACAACATTCTCCCTGGGCCCTTCCACACAGCCAAGTTTTGAAAATTGGCACACAATTCTGAAAACAAATTGAGAAGGGACCAATGCAATACCTATCTCAACACCTCAAGGACACCATCAGACTCATGTGCTGAAAGAAGATAGTACTCTAAGACACTGGCTCTGAATACATTCCATGCAAATCCATTTTTTCCAAGAAAGGGCTAAGTTGTAGAAATGGAGACACAGACAGCATGAGTTCTTCAACACACATGGGATTTGGAGAATGTTGAGAATGAAAAACTCAGCACAGTCTCCTGTCAACCTGGTTGTTTCCAGAATATGAAATGTCTATGGGCTTAGGCAATGAGAGCCCTCTGAAGGAATATACCTGGGAGCCCAGGCAGAAGGAATCCTGCATAATTCCTTTAGAAGCCAGAGACTTCTGTTTTTATCCCTCCCAGTTTTTCCATCAGTTTATGGAGGCAACGGTGAGCTGCAGCTATTGGGTTCTGCCAGATCTTGCTCAGGAGTCCAGAATAAGGACTTTGTTCTGTATTCCTGGAAAGGGGCCTTCTTGTGTTGACCACCTTCTGGACAATAATGCCCATGTGCAAATTACTTCTCAGAATGAAGGGCACTCATTCATCCAGGTCAGAGAGGCAAGCTGGCTCTCCTTCATGTTCCATAGAACAGCAGGCTAACCAGCAAGCCCTCAAGGATGAAAGGATAGCTATCCTTTGGTATGGCAGATATTGGTTGCTCTCACTCATTACAGGACAAGAGTGGGAATTTGCGGCCACCTAGTGGGTTATGACTCCATGGCTCCAAGGGGGGGGGGGGGGGAAAGGGCAGAATTTTTGTCAGAAAAACAGCAAGGGGAAGGGAATGTGTGCAAGGAAGGCCAAAACTCGATTTTCCAATGGCAATTGGGATCAATCTGGAAAGGAGATAACTTAAATTCATTTGCCCTTGGACCAGAAGGAGACCAGTTCCCTCGCAAATGTCTACTTCAGCTTACACATAAACAAGCCTCCTGAGCACCTTCGAATGCCTTGGGCCCAGGATGGCCACATACTTCTGAAACTCAAGTAAGCAATAAGGAGCCCTGTGTAAAATTCTCTCCCTCAGTCACAAGGACTAGATCAGACTCCAGCTGGAAGGCAGAGTGTGTGAACTGAGTCCAAGTAAGAAAAACATCCATCGGTGAGGGATGACAACAAAGTGAGTCAAGGTTCTGCAATCAAATGGGCACGGGTCAAATCGAGGATGGCTATATCTATCCTACTGTCCTCTTGTCCCATCAGGAAGTGGGATCCTCCTATAAACTTTGGCGTAGCCTACCCAAGGGCATTCTCTGTGGGCACCTTGACACACCCTAGGTTTGGAGGTTGCCACATAATTGTGAAAGCCAATTGAAAAGGGCCCAATGCAATACATATCTCACCATCACAAGGAAACCACCAGACTTCCAAGCTGAAAGTCTGAAAGTTAAATTTCACATATGCATGAAAGTGTATACTTGTCTTTCTCAGATGGACTCGTTTTGCTTAGCATAATACATTCTAGTTAAAGCTAAATAGCTACAAATGGCTAGACTCCATGCATTTTGATGTCTAAGTGATATTCTTATCAAGATAAAAAGCTTTTGCACAGTGAAGGAAACAATCAAAAGAACTAAACCTGCCTATGGAATGGGAGAAGATATTTGAAAATGGCATATGATAAAGTGTTAGTATCCAAAATCTAGAAACAACATATCAAACTCAACACCCAAAAAACCAAACAGCCCACTTATGAACTGGGAAAAGACATGAATAGACACTTTTCCAAAGAAGACTTCTACACAGCCAACAGACACGTGGAAAGATGGTCAACATCACTCATCATTAGGGAATGCAAAGCAAAACCATGATGCCATACCACCTCACACCTGTTAGAATGGGTAACATTAACAACACATGAAACACCAGTTGTTGGTGAGGTTATGGAGAAAGGGGAGCACTCTTGCACTTCTGGCTGAAATGCAAACTAGTGCAGTGCCTATGTTATGATTTTTTTAAGGAAAATGTGAGAGAGCACTCCTTCTATGCTTACTAGTTCTCATTTCTGTGTACTATTTACGGCACTGTCATCACGTGAAGTTTATGCCCTGTGATGAGTAAGCAAATTGGAAAACAACATAAATGGATATTTAAGGATACGGACCAGGGTTTCCCTGTTAAAATGAAACAAACAAACAAACAAACCAACAAACCAACAGCTAACCAAACCAAATATCCAAATTCACATTGTGATTCCACTCTGTGAAAATAATGGTCATATGTAGCAAAATAGTACAGGCTGCGATTGTCTTTGAATACCAGGATTTTTATTTCCTTCACTACCCTGATTTTGTCTTTCCCAATTAACACAGAAAGCTGGTGCCAAATGTAACCTGGTTTGGTTAAGCTGGTCCCTAATCAAAGAAAGGAAAGATGACACAATGCAGGTTTCCAAAGAGAATGATTTGATTTCCACAGGATTACAGAAGCCCTTAAAAAAATAAAGAGGCCTAGAAGATTTCTGCCAAAGTGCTATAAATTGGTGAGACAAATTGCCAGACATATACCTGGTCCACTCCAGTTTATTTCTTTGGTCTATGAATGAACACACAAGGGAAATTATAACACACCTTTTGTTCAATATAAAAATACACTTCCAAAAGCTCTAATGAATTACTTTTACAAAACCTATGTACCAAATTTTCCTTTTGGAAGAAGTTTCCTTTGAATTTCAGGTCTCTTAAATGCTCCTTTGCTGTTACCCACCATCCCTGCTAACCACATGGACCCCCATTTTCACTTCTGTATTCCTCATTAGAAGTGATCTCCACGTGGGCATAGATCATGTTTTGCCATGGTCACTAATAAAGATATAGTGCTGGGCACAGAGAAAGGATGGGTGGTGGTTCAAGGAATTCATACAGACGAACCTGTATTTGAGGTGGATCAAGAATGTCACAAGTACAGGCCCAGGATGGCATGCACAGAGTATTTCCCACTGATATTCCATTGTTAAGCCTCCTTTATCTTTAAAATGTTTTAATCCTAATTTTTCTTCAATGCCTGAAAAACTACTGCTAAGTATTTCTGAATGCAAGGTAGCAGGAGGAGGCTACATGAGGAGCAATCTCTGTGCTCTGTGCCTTGGAGGACCTTGTAGCTTCCTTTAAGGTAGCTATTAACCCACTGCAGGCATGGCAAGAGTGCCTTAAGTCAGTTGTATGTAATTCACCTAGTAAACAATTGGATAGGTCCTCACTTAATTTTTCCTTTTTTTACACTGTATCTTATTTTTTGTTTCTTTAATTCCAGTTCGTTAATATGCAGAGTTATATTACTTGCAGGTATACAATTCCATGTATCACCCTGTGCTCTTTATGACACGTACATCTCTCAATTCTCATCACCTATTTAACCAACCATGCTCCCATCCACCTCCCATCGGATACTATCTCATTGTACTCTCTTAAGAGTCTGTTTCCTGAGAGGGAAAGAAGATGGCGGTGTAGGAGGACGCTGGGCTCACCGCACGTCCTGCTGATCACTTCGATTCCACCTACACCTGCCTAAATAACCCAGAAAACCACCAGAAGACTAGCAGAATGGAGTCTCTGGAGCCAGGCGCAGACTAGAGGCCCCCTGAAGAGGGTAGGAAGGGCTGCGAGGCGGTGCGCGCTCCACGGACTGGTGGGAGGGAGCCGGGGCGGAGGGGCAGCCTGCCGGCCAAGCAGAGCCCCCGAGTCTGGCTGGCAAAAGCGGAGGGGCCGGACGAAGTGTGTTCCGACAGCAAGCATGACTTAGCATCTGGGAGGTCATAAGTTAACAGCTCTGCTCAGAAATTGGGAAGGCTGGAGGACAAAGGGAGGGAGAGTTGCTGAGCCCCGCGACAACAGAGCTCAGTTTGACGGGGAACAAAGGCGCTCGCCAGCGCCATCTCCCCCGCCCATCCCCCAGCCAAAATCCCAAAGGGAACCATTTCCTGCCAGGGAACTTGCTCCCTCAGCGCAAACACCCAACGCTGTGCTTCTGCAGAGCCAAACCTCCAGCAGCAGATCTGACTCCCTCCCGCTGCCACAGGGCCCCTCCTGAAGTGGATCACCTAAGGAGAAGCAAGCTAAGCCTGCCCCTCCTGCCCCCGTGCACCTTGCCTACCCACCCCAGCTCATACGCCAGATCCCCAGCACCACAAGCCTGGCAGTGTGCAAGTACCCCAGACGGGCCACGCCACCCCACAGTGAATCCTGCACCTAGGAGAGGGGAAGAGAAGGCACACACCAGTCTGACTGGGGCCCCAGTGGTGGGCTGGGGGCAGACATCAGGTCTGACTGCGGCCCGCCCACCAACTCCAGTTAGACACCACAGCACAGGGGAAGTGCCCTGCAGGTCCGCACCACTCCAGGGACTATCCAAAATGACCAAACGGAAGAATGCCCCTCAGAAGAATCTCCAGGAAATAACAGCTAATGAACTGATCAAAAAGGATTTAAATAATATAACGGACAGTGAATTTAGAATAATAGTCATAAAATTAATCGCTGGGCTTGAAAACAGTATAGAGGACAGCAGAGAATCTCTTGCTACAGAGATCAAGGGACTAAAGAACAGTCAGGAGGAGCTGAAAAACACTTTAAACGAAATGCAAACCAAAATGGAAACCACGACGGCTCGGCTTGAAGAGGCAGAGGAGAGAATAGGTGAACTAGAAGATAAAGTTATGGAAAAAGAGGAAGCTGAGAAAAAGAGAGATAAAAAAATCCAGGAGTATGAGGTATGAGGGGAAAATTAGAGAACTAAGTGAGACACTAAAAAGAAATAATATACGCATAATTGGTATCCCAGAGGAGGAAGAGAGAGGGAAAGGTGCTGAAGGGGTACTTGAAGAAATTATAGCTGAGAACTTCCCTGAACTGGGGAAGGAAAAAGGCATTGAAATCCAAGAAGCACACAGAACTCCCTTCAGACGTAACTTGAATCGATCTTCTGCACGACATATCATAGTGAAACTGGCAAAATACAAGGATAAAGAGAAAATTCTGAAAGCAGCAAGGGATAAACGTGCCCTCACATATAAAGGGAGACCTATAAGACTCGTGACTGATCTCTCTTTTGAAACTTGGCAGGCCAGAAAGAATTGGCACGAGATCTTCAGTGTGCTGAACAGAAAAAATATGCAGCCGAAAATCCTTTATCCAGCAAGTCTGTCATTTAGACTAGAAGGAGAGATCAAGGTCTTCCCAAACAAAAACTGAAGGAATTTGTCACCACTAAACCAGCCCTACAAGAAATCCTAAGGGGGCTCCTGTGAGACAAAGTACCAGAGACATCACTACAAGCATAAAACATACAGACATCACAGTGACTCTAAACCCATATCTTTCTATAATAACACTGAATGTAAATGGATTACATGCGCCAACCAAAAGACATAGGGTATCAGAATGGATAAAAAACAAGACCCATCTATTTGCTGTCTACAAGAGACTCATTTTAGATGCGAGGACACCTTTAGATTGAGAGTGAGGCGATGGAGAACTATCTATCATGCTACTGGAAGCCAAAAGAAAGCTGGAGTAGCCATACTTATATCAGACCAACTAGACTTTAAATGAAAGGCTGTAACAAGAGATGAAGAAGGGCATTATATACTAATTACAGGGTCTATCCATCAGGAAGAGCTAACAACTATAAATGTCTATGCGCTGAATACCGGAGCCCCCAAATATATAAAACAATTACTCATAAACATAAGCAACCTTATTGATAAGAATGTGGTAATTGCAGGGGACTTTAACACCCCACTTACAGAAAAGGATAGATCATCTAGACACACGGTCAATAAAGGAACAAGGGCCCTGAATGCTACATTGGGTCAGATGGACTTGACAGATATATTTAGAACTCTGCATCCCAAAGCAACAGAATATACTTTCTACTCGAGTGCACATGGAACATTCTCCAAGATAGATCATATACTGGGTCACAAAACAGCCCTTCATCAGTATACAAGAATTGAAATTATACCATGCAAACTTTCAGACCGCAATGCTATGAAGCTTGAAATCAACCACAGGAAAAAGTCTGGAAAACCTCCAAAAGCATGGAGGTTAAAGATCACCCTACTAAAGAATGAGTGGGTCAACCGGGCAATTAGAGAAGAAATTTAAAAATAGATGTGGAAACAAATGAAAATGAAAATACAACCATCCAAATGCTTTGGGATTCAGCGAAGGCAGTCCTGAGAGGAAAATACATCGCAATCCAGGCCTATCTCAAGAAACAAGAAAAATCCCAAATACAGAATCTAACAGCACACCTAAAGGAAATAGAAGCAGAACAGCAAAGGCAGCCTAAACCCAGCAGAAGAGAAATAATAACGATCATAGCACAAATAAACAATATAGAATCTAAATAAACGGTAGAGCAGATCAACGAAACCAAGAGTTGGTTTTTTTGAAAAAATAAACAAAATCGAAAAAACTCTAGCCAGGCTTCTCAAAAAGAAAAGGGAGATGACCCAAATAGATAAAATCATGAATGAAAATGGAATGATTACAACCAATCCCTCAGAGATACAAGCAATTATCGGGGAATACTATGAAAAATTGTATGCCAACGAACTGGACAGCCTGGAAGAAATGGACAAATTCCTAAACACCCACACTCTTCCAACACTCAATCAGGAGGAAATAGAAAGCTTGAACAGACCCATCACCGGCGAAGAAATTGAATCGGTTATCAAAAATCTCCCAACAAATAAGAGTCCAGGACCAGATGGCTTCCCAGGGGAGTTCTACCAGACGTTTAAAGCAGAGATAATATCTATACTTTTCAAGCTATTCCAAGAAATAGAAAGGGAAGGAAAACTTCCAGACTCATTCTATGAAGCCAGTATTACTTTGATTCCTAAACCAGACAGAGACGCAGTAAAAAAAGAGAACTACAGGCCAATATTCCTGAGGAATATAGATGCAAAAATTCTCAATAAGATACTAGCAAATAGAATTCAACAGCATATAAAAAGAATTATTCACCATGATCAACTGGGATTCATTCCTGGGATGCAGGGCTGGTTCAACATTCGCAAATCAATCAACGTGATACATCACATCAATAAAAGAAAAGATAAGAACCATATGATCCTGTCAATCGATGCAGAAAAGGCCTTTGACAAAATCCAGCACCCTTTCTTTTCTTTTTTTTTTTTTCAACGTTTATTTATTTTTGAGACAGAGACAGAGCATGAACAAGGGAGGGTCAGAGAGAGAGCAGGAGGCACGGAATCTGAAACAGGCTCCAGGCTCTGAGCTGTTAGCACAGAGCCCGACGCGGGGCTTGAACTCACGAACCGCGAGATCGTGACCTGAGCCGAAGTCGGCCGCTTAACCGACTGAGCCACCCAGGCGCCTCCCAGCACCTTTTCTTAATAAAAACCCTTGAGAAAGTCGGGATAGAAGGAACATACTTGAAGATCATAAAAGCCATTTATGAAAAGCCCACAGCTAACATCATCCTCAATGGGGAAAAACTGAGAGCTTTTTCCCTGAGATCAGGAACACGACAGGGATGCCCACTCTCACCAGTGTTGTTTAACATAGTGTTGGAAGTTCTAGCATCAGCAATCAGACAACAAAAGGAAATCAAAGGTATCAAAATTGGCAAAGATGAAGTCAAGCTTTCGCTTGTTTCAGATGACATATGATACATGGAAAATCCAATAGACTCCACCAAAAGTCTGCTAGAACTGATACATGAATTCAGCAAAGTTGCAGGATACAAAATCAATGTACAAAAATCAGTTGCATCCTTATACACTAACATTGAAGCAACAGAAAGACAAATAAAGAAACTGATCCCATTCACAATTGCACCAAGAAGCATAAAATACCTACAAATAAATCTACGCAAAGATGTAAAAGATCTGTATGCTGAAAACTATAGAAAGCTTATGAAGGTAATTGAAGAAGATATAAAGAAATGGAAAGACATTCCCTGCTCATGGATTGGAAGAATCAATATTGTCAAAATGTCAATATTACCCAAAGCTATGTACACATTCAAAGCAATCCCAATCAAAATTGCACCAGCATTCTTCTCGAAACTAGAACAGGCAATCCTAAAATTCATATGGGACCACAAAAGGCCCCGAATAGCCAAAGTCATTTTGAAGAAGAAGACCAAAGCAGGAGACATCACAATCCCAGACTTTCGCCTCTACTACAAAGCTGTAATCATCCAGACCGCATGGTGTTGGCACAAAAAGAGACACATAGACCAATGGAATAGAATAGAAACCCCAGAACTAGACCCACAAACGTATGGCCAACTAATCTTTGACAAAGCAGGAAAGAACATCCAGTGGATAAAAGACAGTCTCTTTTACAAATGGTGCTGGGAGAACTTGACAGCAACAGGCAGAAGGTTGAAAATAGGCCATTTTCTCACACCATTCACAAAAATAAACTCAAAGTGGATAAAGGACCTGAATGTGAGACAGGAAACCATCCAAACCCTAGAGGAGAAAGCAGGAAAAGACCTCTCTGACCTCAGCCGTAGCAATCTCTTACTCGACACATCCCCAAAGGCAAGGGAATTAAAAGCAAAAGTGAATCACTGGCACCTTATGAAGATAAAAAGCTTCTGCACAGCAAAGGAAACAACCAACAAAACTAAAAGGCAACCAACGGAACGGGAAAAGATCTTCGCAAATGCCATTTCGGACAAAGGGCTAGTATCCAAAATCTATAAAGAGCTCACCAAACTCCACCCCCGAAAAACAAATAACCCAGTGAAGATTTGGGCAGAAAACATGAATAGACACTTCTCTAAAGAAGACATCCAGATGGCCAACAGGCACACGAAAAGATGCTCACCGTCGCTCCTTATCAGGAAAATACAAATCCAAACCACACTCAGATATCACCTCACGCCAGTCAGAGTGGCCAAAATGAACAAATCAGGAGACGGTAGATGCTGGAGAAGATGTGGAGAAACGGAAACCCTCTTGCACTGTTGGGGGGAATGCAAATTGCTGCAGCTGCTCTGGAAAGCAGTGTGGAGGTTCCTCAGAAAATTAAAAATAGACCTACCCTATGACCCAGCAATAGCACTGCTAGGAATTTACCCAAGGGATACAGGAGTACTGATGCATAGGGGCACTTGTACCCCAATGTTTATAGCAGCACTCTCAACAATAGCCAAATTATGGAAAGAGCCGAAATGTCCATCAACTGATGAATGGATCAAGAAAGGGTGGTTTATATACACAATGGAGTACTACATGGCAATGAGAAAGAACGAAATATGTCTCTTTGTAGCAACATGGATGGGACTGGAGGGTGTGATGCTAAGTGAAATAAGCCATAAAGAGAAAGACAGATACCATATATTTTCACTCTTATGCGGATCCTGAGAAACTTAACAGAAACCCATGGGGGAGGGGAAGGAAAAAACAAAAGAGGTTAGAGTGGGAAGGAGCCAAAGCATAAGAGACTGTTAAAAACTGAGAAAAAAACTGAGGGTTGATGGGGGGTGGGAGGGAGGGTAGGGTGGGCGATGGGTATTGAGGAGGGCACCTTTTGGGATGAGCACTGGGTGTTGTAGGAAACCAATTTGACAATATTTCATATATTGAAAAAATTTAAAAAGATAATGTTAAGTTAAAAAAAAATAAATGAACTTAAAAAAAAAGAGTCTGTTTCCTGATTGTCTATACTCTCTCTCTCTCTCTTATTTTTTCCCTTTGCTTGTTTGTTTCTTAAACCCATGTATGAGTAGAATTATATGGTATTTGTCTTTTTTTGACTGGTATATTTCACTTAGAATCATACTCTCTAGCTCCATCCAGGTCCTTGCAAAAGGAAAGATTGCATTCCTTCTTATGGCTGAATAGTATTCCATCATATGTATGTCACATCCTCTTTATCCATTCATCCATTTATGGATACTTGGGCTGCTTCCATATCTTGGTTATTGTAAACGATGCTGCTATCAACACACTGGTTCATGTGTGCATTAAAAAATTTAAGGTTTATTTATTTTTGAAAGAGAGAGATAGAGTGAGAGAGCAGGTGAGGGGCAGAGAGAGAGGGAGACACAGAATCTGAAGCAGGCTCCAGGCTCTGAGCTGTCAGAACAGAGCCTGACGCGGGGCTTGAATTCACACACCATGAGATCATGACCTGGGGGGAAGTTGGGCGCTTCACTCACTGAGCTGCCCAGGAGCGCCAATGTGCATGCATCCTCTTGAATTTGTGTTCTTTTATTCCTTGGATAAATACCCAGTTGTGCTATGCTGGATCATGAGGTAATTGTATTTTTAACTTTTAGAGGAAACTCCACATAGTTTTACACGGTGGCCTCACCACTTTGCATTTCCAAGAACAGTTTCCTTTTCTCCACATCCTTGCCAACACTTATTGCTTCTTGTATTTTTGATTTTTGCCATTCTGACAGGTGTGAGGTAGTTTCTCATTGTGGTTTTGTTTTGCATTTCCTTGATGGTAAGTGATGATAAGCATTTTTCCTGTGTCTCTTACCATCTGTATGTCTTCTTTGGAGAAATGTCTGTTCATGTTTTCTTTCCAGTTTTTAATTTGATTAATTGTTGCTTGGGCCTTATGATATATCAGATATTAGCTCTTTATTAGATAGGTCATTTGCAAATATCTTCTCCCATTCCATAAGTTGCTTTTTACTGTTCACTTTTTACTTCACTGTGCAGAAGCTTTTTACTCGATAGAGTCCCAAGATTTATTTTTGCTTTAGTTTCTCTGGCCTCAGGGGACATATATTGAAAGAAGTTTTCATGGCTGATGTCAAAGAAGTTACTACCTGTGCTGTGTTCTAGGATTTTTATGGCTTTGGGTCTCACATTTAGGTCCTTAACCTATGTTTTGTTTATTTAAGTGTATGGTGTAAGGAAGTGGTTTACATTCATTCTTTTGCATGATACTGTGCACTTTTCCCAACACCCTTCTTCGAAGAGACTGTCTTTTCCCAATGGATATTCTTTCCTGCTTAGTTGAAGATTAATTGAATTTGTATGTGTGGATCTCTGTGCTTTCTATTCTGTTTTATTTTTAAAATTTATTCAATTAAATTGAAGTTAACGTACAGTGTTGTATTGGTTTCAGGAGTAGAACCCAGTGATTCATCACTTATATGTAACACCCAGTGCTCATCCTTACAAGTGCCTTCCTTAGTGACCATCACCCATTTAGCCCATCCGCCCACCCAACACCCCTGCAGCAGTCCTCAGTTTATTCTCTGTACTTAAGAGTCTCTTATGGTTTGCCTCCCTCTGTGTTTTTGTCTTATATTTTCCTTCCCTTCCCCTATGTTCACCTCTTGTGCTTCTCAAATTCCACGTATGAGTGATAGCCTATAATATTTTCTTTCTCTGACTGACTTATTTCGCTTAACACAGTATACTCTAATTCCATCCGTGGTGTTGCAAGGGGCACAATTTCATTATTCTTGATCGCCCAGTAGTATTCCATTGTGTATGTATACACTACATCTTCTTTACCCATTCACCAGTCAATGGACATTCAAGCTTTTTCTATACTTTGGCTATTGTTGATAGTGCTTCTATAAACATTGGGGTGCATGTTCCCCTTCGAATCACCACTCCTATATCCTTTGGATAAATACCTAGTAGTGCAATTGCTGGGTAGTAGGGTAGTTCTATTTTTTATTTTATGAGGAACCTCCATACTGTTCTACAGAATGGCTGCACCAGTTTGCATTCCCACCAACAGTGCAAGAGAGTTCCTCTTTCTCCACATCCATGCCAACATCTGTTGTCGCCTGAGTTGCTAATGTTAGCCATTCTGACAGGTGTGAAATGCTATCTCCTTTCGTTTTGATTTGCATTTTCCTGATGATGAGTGATGTTGTGCATTTTTTCATGTGTCGGTTGGCCATCTGGATGTCTTCTCTGGAGACGTGTCTATTCATGTATTTTGCCCATTTCTTCACTATATTATTTGGTTTTGGGGTGTTGAGCTTCATAAGTTCTTTATGGATTTTGGATTTTTCAATGCACTTTTAAATTTCCTTTTTCCTTTTTTTCTCCTGACTGACATATTCATTGTTTAGTAACATGTTATTCCATATATTTGTGGTCTTTCCAGATTTTTTTCTTGGGCTGACTTCTAGTTTCATAGTGCTGTTGGCAGAAAAGGTGCATGGAATGACTTCAGTGTTTTGGGATTATTTTGTGACCTAACATGTGACGTGTTCTGAGAATGTCCCATGTGCACTTATAGAGAATGTGTTTAGGATGGAACAATCTGAATATACCTGTTAAGTCCACCTGGACCAGTGTGTCATTCGAAGCCATGTTTCCTTGTTTGTTTTCAGTTTAGATGACATGTAACTGGGGTGTTCAAGTCTCCTATTAGTATTGTATTATTATCCATTAGTTTCTTTGTGGGTTATCAGTATGTGATCTCTCTTGGAGAATGTTCCATGTGCACTCGAGTAGAAAGTATATTCCGTTACTTTGGGATGAAGAGCTCTAAATATATCTGTCAAGTCCATCTGATCCAATGTAGCATTCAGGGCCCTTGTCTCCTTATTGACCCTGTGTCTAGATGATCTATCCATTGTTGTAAGTGGAGTGTTAAAGTCCCCTGCAATTACCACATTCTTATCAATAAGGTTGTTTATGATTGTGATCAATTGCTTTATATATTTGGGGGCTCCGGTATTCGGCGCATAGACATTTATAATTGTTAGCTCTTCCTGATGGATAGAGCCTGCAATTATTATATAATGCCCTTCTTCATCTGTTACAGCCTTTAATTTTAAGTCAAGTTTGATATAGATATGGCTACTCCAGCTTTCTTTTGGCTTCCAGTAGCATGATAGTTCTCCATCCCCTCACTTTCAATCTGAGGGTGTTCTCAGGTCTAAAACAAGTCTCTTGTAGACAGCAGATAGATGGGTCATGGTTTTTTTATCTTATCCATTCTGATACCCTATGTCTTTTGGTTGGAGTATTTCGTCTGTTTACATTCAGTGTTATTATAGAAAGATATGGGTTTAGAGTCATTGTGATGTCTGTAGGTTTCATGTTTGTAGTGATATCTCTGGTACTTTGTGGTCCTTGCAACGTTTCACTTACAGAATCCCCCTTAGGATTCCTTGTAGGGTTGGTTTTAGTGGTGATGAATTCCTTCAGTTTTTGTTTGTTTGGAAAGACCTTTATCTCTCCTTCCATCTGAATGATGGCTTGCTGCATAAAGGATTCTTGGATGCATATGTTTGCTGTTCATCACATTGAAGATTTCCTGCCATTCTTTTCTGGCGTGCCAAGTTTCAGTAGATAGATCTGTCACTAGACTTATCAGTCTCCCTTTATAGGTTAGAGCGTGTTTATCCGTAGCTGCTTTCAGAATTTTCTCTTTATCCTTGTATTTCTCCAGTTTCACTATGACTTGTGATGCAGAAGATCGATTCAAGTTACGTCTGAAGGGAGTTCTCTGTGCCTGTTGGATTTCAATGCCTTTTTCCTTCCCCAGATCAAGGAAGTTCTCAGCTATGATTTGTTCAAGTACATCTTCAGCCCCTTTCTCTCTCTCTCCCTCCTCTGGAATCCCGATTATACGGATATTGTTGCGTTTCATAGCATCACTTAGTTCTCTACTTCTCCACTCATACTCCTGGATTTTTTTATCTCTCTTTTTCTCAGCTTCCTCTTTTTCCATAATTTTATCTTCTAATTCACCTATTCTCTCCTCTGCCTCTTCAATCCAAGCTGTGGTCACCTCCATTTTATTTTGCACCTCATTTATGGCATTTTTCAGCTCCTCCTGAGTATTTCTTAGTCCCTTGATCTCTGTAACAATAGATTCTCTGCTCTCCTGTGTACTTTTTTCAAGCCCAGCAGTTAATTTTATGACTAATATTTTAAATTCATGTTCTGTTATATTGCTTAAGTCTTTTTTGGTCAATTCGTTAGCTGTTGCTACTTTCCGGAGTTTCTTTTGAGGATAATTCTTCCGTTTAGTCATTTTGGATAGTCCCTGGAGTGGTGCGGAACTGCAGCACTGTGCTGTCTGGAGTAACTTGTGTTGGTGGGCGAGGCTGCAGTCAGACCTGATATCTGCCCCCAGCCCACCACTGGGGCCACAGTCAGACTGGTGTGTCCCTTTCTTCCCCTCTCCCAGGGGCGGGACTCACTGTGGAGTGATGTGGCCTCTGTCTGGGCTACTTGCACACTGCCAGTCTCGTGATGCTGCTTCTATGGGATCTGGCGTATTAGCCGGGGTGGATCCACAAAGTTCACAGCGGCAGGAGAGGCAGGCTTAGCTCGCTTTGCTGTCAGTGGTTCCCTGCAGTAGGGGCCCTGCAGCACCGGGAGGGAGGCGGGCAGACCCATCTGAGGGATGAATCCATAAGAGCAGAGCATTGGGTGTTTGCCCGGGGCAAGAAGTTCCATGAGGGCAACTGGTTCCCTTTGGAATTTTGGCTGGGGGATGTGCGAGGGAGATGGCGCTGGCCACTACTTTTGTTCCCCGCCGAGCTGAGCTCTGTTTTCTGGGTGGATAGTCCCATTGTCTAGAAGTGGGAATTGCATCCAAGTTAGAAAAGCAGCAATGGATTAGGAATGACAAGTTGGTACCAAGATCTGCATTCAAATGGCCACGTGTCAAATTGATAAAGCTGATAGCTGTCTTCCATCCTCTTGTCCCACAAAGGAGGCAGTATACTCCCCTACCGCCAGGCTTAGCCTAATCACAACATTCTCCCCTGGGCCCTTCCACACAGCCAAGTTTTGAAAATTGGCACACAATTCTGAAAACAAATTGAGAAGGGACCAATGCAATACCTATCTCAACACCTCAAGGACACCATCAGACTCATGTGCTGAAAGAAGATAGTACTCTAAGACACTGGCTCTGAATACATTCCATGCAAATCCATTTTTTCCAAGAAAGGGCTAAGTTGTAGAAATGGAGACACAGACAGCATGAGTTCTTCAACACACATGGGATTTGGAGAATGTTGAGAATGAAAAACTCAGCACAGTCTCCTGTCAACCTGGTTGTTTCCAGAATATGAAATGTCTATGGGCTTAGGCAATGAGAGCCCTCTGAAGGAATATACCTGGGAGCCCAGGCAGAAGGAATCCTGCATAATTCCTTTAGAAGCCAGAGACTTCTGTTTTTATCCCTCCCAGTTTTTCCATCAGTTTATGGAGGCAACGGTGAGCTGCAGCTATTGGGTTCTGCCAGATCTTGCTCAGGAGTCCAGAATAAGGACTTTGTTCTGTATTCCTGGAAAGGGGCCTTCTTGTGTTGACCACCTTCTGGACAATAATGCCCATGTGCAAATTACTTCTCAGAATGAAGGGCACTCATTCATCCAGGTCAGAGAGGCAAGCTGGCTCTCCTTCATGTTCCATAGAACAGCAGGCTAACCAGCAAGCCCTCAAGGATGAAAGGATAGCTATCCTTTGGTATGGCAGATATTGGTTGCTCTCACTCATTACAGGACAAGAGTGGGAATTTGCGGCCACCTAGTGGGTTATGACTCCATGGCTCCAAGGGGGGGGGGGGGGGAAAGGGCAGAATTTTTGTCAGAAAAACAGCAAGGGGAAGGGAATGTGTGCAAGGAAGGCCAAAACTCGATTTTCCAATGGCAATTGGGATCAATCTGGAAAGGAGATAACTTAAATTCATTTGCCCTTGGACCAGAAGGAGACCAGTTCCCTCGCAAATGTCTACTTCAGCTTACACATAAACAAGCCTCCTGAGCACCTTCGAATGCCTTGGGCCCCAGGATGGCCACATACTTCTGAAACTCAAGTAAGCAATAAGGAGCCCTGTGTAAAATTCTCTCCCTCAGTCACAAGGACTAGATCAGACTCCCAGCTGGAAGGCAGAGTGTGTGAACTGAGTCCAAGTAAGAAAAACATCCATCGGTGAGGGATGACAACAAAGTGAGTCAAGGTTCTGCAATCAAATGGGCACGGGTCAAATCGAGGATGGCTATATCTATCCTACTGTCCTCTTGTCCCATCAGGAAGTGGGATCCTCCTATAAACTTTGGCGTAGCCTACCCAAGGGCATTCTCTGTGGGCACCTTGACACACCCTAGGTTTGGAGGTTGCCACATAATTGTGAAAGCCAATTGAAAAGGGCCCAATGCAATACATATCTCACCATCACAAGGAAACCACCAGACTTCCAAGCTGAAAGTCTGAAAGTTAAATTTCACATATGCATGAAAGTGTATACTTGTCTTTCTCAGATGGACTCGTTTTGCTTAGCATAATACATTCTAGTTAAAGCTAAATAGCTACAAATGGCTAGACTCCATGCATTTTGATGTCTAAGTGATATTCTTATCAAGATAAAAAGCTTTTGCACAGTGAAGGAAACAATCAAAAGAACTAAACCTGCCTATGGAATGGGAGAAGATATTTGAAAATGGCATATGATAAAGTGTTAGTATCCAAAATCTAGAAACAACATATCAAACTCAACACCCAAAAAACCAAACAGCCCACTTATGAACTGGGAAAAGACATGAATAGACACTTTTCCAAAGAAGACTTCTACACAGCCAACAGACACGTGGAAAGATGGTCAACATCACTCATCATTAGGGAATGCAAAGCAAAACCATGATGCCATACCACCTCACACCTGTTAGAATGGGTAACATTAACAACACATGAAACACCAGTTGTTGGTGAGGTTATGGAGAAAGGGGAGCACTCTTGCACTTCTGGCTGAAATGCAAACTAGTGCAGTGCCTATGTTATGATTTTTTTAAGGAAAATGTGAGAGCGCACTCCTTCTATGCTTACTAGTTCTCATTTCTGTGTACTATTTACGGCACTGTCATCACGTGAAGTTTATGCCCTGTGATGAGTAAGCAAATTGGAAAACAACATAAATGGATATTTAAGGATACGGACCAGGGTTTCCCTGTTAAAATGAAACAAACAAACAAACAAACCAACAAACCAACAGCTAACCAAACCAAATATCCAAATTCACATTGTGATTCCACTCTGTGAAAATAATGGTCATATGTAGCAAAATAGTACAGGCTGCGATTGTCTTTGAATACCAGGATTTTTATTTCCTTCACTACCCTGATTTTGTCTTTCCCAATAACACAGAAAGCTGGTGCCAAATGTAACCTGGTTTGGTTAAGCTGGTCCCTAATCAAAGAAAGGAAAGATGACACAATGCAGGTTTCCAAAGAGAATGATTTGATTTCCACAGGATTACAGAAGCCCTTAAAAAAATAAAGAGGCCTAGAAGATTTCTGCCAAAGTGCTATAAATTGGTGAGACAAATTGCCAGACATATACCTGGTCCACTCCAGTTTATTTCTTTGGTCTATGAATGAACACACAAGGGAAATTATAACACACCTTTTGTTCAATATAAAAATACACTTCCAAAAGCTCTAATGAATTACTTTTACAAAACCTATGTACCAAATTTTCCTTTTGGAAGAAGTTTCCTTTGAATTTCAGGTCTCTTAAATGCTCCTTTGCTGTTACCCACCATCCCTGCTAACCACATGGACCCCCATTTTCACTTCTGTATTCCTCATTAGAAGTGATCTCCACGTGGGCATAGATCATGTTTTGCCATGGTCACTAATAAAGATATAGTGCTGGGCACAGAGAAAGGATGGGTGGTGGTTCAAGGAATTCATACAGACGAACCTGTATTTGAGGTGGATCAAGAATGTCACAAGTACAGGCCCAGGATGGCATGCACAGAGTATTTCCCACTGATATTCCATTGTTAAGCCTCCTTTATCTTTAAAATGTTTTAATCCTAATTTTTCTTCAATGCCTGAAAAACTACTGCTAAGTATTTCTGAATGCAAGGTAGCAGGAGGAGGCTACATGAGGAGCAATCTCTGTGCTCTGTGCCTTGGAGGACCTTGTAGCTTCCTTTAAGGTAGCTATTAACCCACTGCAGGCATGGCAAGAGTGCCTTAAGTCAGTTGTATGTAATTCACCTAGTAAACAATTGGATAGGTCCTCACTTAATTTTTCCTTTTTTTACACTGTATCTTATTTTTTGTTTCTTTAATTCCAGTTCGTTAATATGCAGAGTTATATTACTTGCAGGTATACAATTCCATGTATCACCCTGTGCTCTTTATGACACGTACATCTCTCAATTCTCATCACCTATTTAACCAACCATGCTCCCATCCACCTCCCATCGGATACTATCTCATTGTACTCTCTTAAGAGTCTGTTTCCTGAGAGGGAAAGAAGATGGCGGTGTAGGAGGACGCTGGGCTCACCGCACGTCCTGCTGATCACTTCGATTCCACCTACACCTGCCTAAATAACCCAGAAAACCACCAGAAGACTAGCAGAATGGAGTCTCTGGAGCCAGGCGCAGACTAGAGGCCCCCTGAAGAGGGTAGGAAGGGCTGCGAGGCGGTGCGCGCTCCACGGACTGGTGGGAGGGAGCCGGGGCGGAGGGGCAGCCTGCCGGCCAAGCAGAGCCCCCGAGTCTGGCTGGCAAAAGCGGAGGGGCCGGACGAAGTGTGTTCCGACAGCAAGCATGACTTAGCATCTGGGAGGTCATAAGTTAACAGCTCTGCTCAGAAATTGGGAAGGCTGGAGGACAAAGGGAGGGAGAGTTGCTGAGCCCCGCGACAACAGAGCTCAGTTTGACGGGGAACAAAGGCGCTCGCCAGCGCCATCTCCCCCGCCCATCCCCCAGCCAAAATCCCAAAGGGAACCATTTCCTGCCAGGGAACTTGCTCCCTCAGCGCAAACACCCAACGCTGTGCTTCTGCAGAGCCAAACCTCCAGCAGCAGATCTGACTCCCTCCCGCTGCCACAGGGCCCCTCCTGAAGTGGATCACCTAAGGAGAAGCAAGCTAAGCCTGCCCCTCCTGCCCCCGTGCACCTTGCCTACCCACCCCAGCTCATACGCCAGATCCCCAGCACCACAAGCCTGGCAGTGTGCAAGTACCCCAGACGGGCCACGCCACCCCACAGTGAATCCTGCACCTAGGAGAGGGGAAGAGAAGGCACACACCAGTCTGACTGGGGCCCCAGTGGTGGGCTGGGGGCAGACATCAGGTCTGACTGCGGCCCCGCCCACCAACTCCAGTTAGACACCACAGCACAGGGGAAGTGCCCTGCAGGTCCGCACCACTCCAGGGACTATCCAAAATGACCAAACGGAAGAATGCCCCTCAGAAGAATCTCCAGGAAATAACAGCTAATGAACTGATCAAAAAGGATTTAAATAATATAACGGACAGTGAATTTAGAATAATAGTCATAAAATTAATCGCTGGGCTTGAAAACAGTATAGAGGACAGCAGAGAATCTCTTGCTACAGAGATCAAGGGACTAAAGAACAGTCAGGAGGAGCTGAAAAACACTTTAAACGAAATGCAAACCAAAATGGAAACCACGACGGCTCGGCTTGAAGAGGCAGAGGAGAGAATAGGTGAACTAGAAGATAAAGTTATGGAAAAAGAGGAAGCTGAGAAAAAGAGAGATAAAAAAATCCAGGAGTATGAGGTATGAGGGGAAAATTAGAGAACTAAGTGAGACACTAAAAAGAAATAATATACGCATAATTGGTATCCCAGAGGAGGAAGAGAGAGGGAAAGGTGCTGAAGGGGTACTTGAAGAAATTATAGCTGAGAACTTCCCTGAACTGGGGAAGGAAAAAGGCATTGAAATCCAAGAAGCACACAGAACTCCCTTCAGACGTAACTTGAATCGATCTTCTGCACGACATATCATAGTGAAACTGGCAAAATACAAGGATAAAGAGAAAATTCTGAAAGCAGCAAGGGATAAACGTGCCCTCACATATAAAGGGAGACCTATAAGACTCGTGACTGATCTCTCTTTTGAAACTTGGCAGGCCAGAAAGAATTGGCACGAGATCTTCAGTGTGCTGAACAGAAAAAATATGCAGCCGAAAATCCTTTATCCAGCAAGTCTGTCATTTAGACTAGAAGGAGAGATCAAGGTCTTCCCAAACAAAAACTGAAGGAATTTGTCACCACTAAACCAGCCCTACAAGAAATCCTAAGGGGGCTCCTGTGAGACAAAGTACCAGAGACATCACTACAAGCATAAAACATACAGACATCACAGTGACTCTAAACCCATATCTTTCTATAATAACACTGAATGTAAATGGATTACATGCGCCAACCAAAAGACATAGGGTATCAGAATGGATAAAAAACAAGACCCATCTATTTGCTGTCTACAAGAGACTCATTTTAGATGCGAGGACACCTTTAGATTGAGAGTGAGGCGATGGAGAACTATCTATCATGCTACTGGAAGCCAAAAGAAAGCTGGAGTAGCCATACTTATATCAGACCAACTAGACTTTAAATGAAAGGCTGTAACAAGAGATGAAGAAGGGCATTATATACTAATTACAGGGTCTATCCATCAGGAAGAGCTAACAACTATAAATGTCTATGCGCTGAATACCGGAGCCCCCAAATATATAAAACAATTACTCATAAACATAAGCAACCTTATTGATAAGAATGTGGTAATTGCAGGGGACTTTAACACCCCACTTACAGAAAAGGATAGATCATCTAGACACACGGTCAATAAAGGAACAAGGGCCCTGAATGCTACATTGGGTCAGATGGACTTGACAGATATATTTAGAACTCTGCATCCCAAAGCAACAGAATATACTTTCTACTCGAGTGCACATGGAACATTCTCCAAGATAGATCATATACTGGGTCACAAAACAGCCCTTCATCAGTATACAAGAATTGAAATTATACCATGCAAACTTTCAGACCGCAATGCTATGAAGCTTGAAATCAACCACAGGAAAAAGTCTGGAAAACCTCCAAAAGCATGGAGGTTAAAGATCACCCTACTAAAGAATGAGTGGGTCAACCGGGCAATTAGAGAAGAAATTTAAAAATAGATGTGGAAACAAATGAAAATGAAAATACAACCATCCAAATGCTTTGGGATTCAGCGAAGGCAGTCCTGAGAGGAAAATACATCGCAATCCAGGCCTATCTCAAGAAACAAGAAAAATCCCAAATACAGAATCTAACAGCACACCTAAAGGAAATAGAAGCAGAACAGCAAAGGCAGCCTAAACCCAGCAGAAGAGAAATAATAACGATCATAGCACAAATAAACAATATAGAATCTAAATAAACGGTAGAGCAGATCAACGAAACCAAGAGTTGGTTTTTTTGAAAAAATAAACAAAATCGAAAAAACTCTAGCCAGGCTTCTCAAAAAGAAAAGGGAGATGACCCAAATAGATAAAATCATGAATGAAAATGGAATGATTACAACCAATCCCTCAGAGATACAAGCAATTATCGGGGAATACTATGAAAAATTGTATGCCAACGAACTGGACAGCCTGGAAGAAATGGACAAATTCCTAAACACCCACACTCTTCCAACACTCAATCAGGAGGAAATAGAAAGCTTGAACAGACCCATCACCGGCGAAGAAATTGAATCGGTTATCAAAAATCTCCCAACAAATAAGAGTCCAGGACCAGATGGCTTCCCAGGGGAGTTCTACCAGACGTTTAAAGCAGAGATAATATCTATACTTTTCAAGCTATTCCAAGAAATAGAAAGGGAAGGAAAACTTCCAGACTCATTCTATGAAGCCAGTATTACTTTGATTCCTAAACCAGACAGAGACGCAGTAAAAAAAGAGAACTACAGGCCAATATTCCTGAGGAATATAGATGCAAAAATTCTCAATAAGATACTAGCAAATAGAATTCAACAGCATATAAAAAGAATTATTCACCATGATCAACTGGGATTCATTCCTGGGATGCAGGGCTGGTTCAACATTCGCAAATCAATCAACGTGATACATCACATCAATAAAAGAAAAGATAAGAACCATATGATCCTGTCAATCGATGCAGAAAAGGCCTTTGACAAAATCCAGCACCCTTTCTTTTCTTTTTTTTTTTTTCAACGTTTATTTATTTTTGAGACAGAGACAGAGCATGAACAAGGGAGGGTCAGAGAGAGAGCAGGAGGCACGGAATCTGAAACAGGCTCCAGGCTCTGAGCTGTTAGCACAGAGCCCGACGCGGGGCTTGAACTCACAAACCGCGAGATCGTGACCTGAGCCGAAGTCGGCCGCTTAACCGACTGAGCCACCCAGGCGCCTCCCAGCACCTTTTCTTAATAAAAACCCTTGAGAAAGTCGGGATAGAAGGAACATACTTGAAGATCATAAAAGCCATTTATGAAAAGCCCACAGCTAACATCATCCTCAATGGGGAAAAACTGAGAGCTTTTTCCCTGAGATCAGGAACACGACAGGGATGCCCACTCTCACCAGTGTTGTTTAACATAGTGTTGGAAGTTCTAGCATCAGCAATCAGACAACAAAAGGAAATCAAAGGTATCAAAATTGGCAAAGATGAAGTCAAGCTTTCGCTTGTTTCAGATGACATATGATACATGGAAAATCCAATAGACTCCACCAAAAGTCTGCTAGAACTGATACATGAATTCAGCAAAGTTGCAGGATACAAAATCAATGTACAAAAATCAGTTGCATCCTTATACACTAACATTGAAGCAACAGAAAGACAAATAAAGAAACTGATCCCATTCACAATTGCACCAAGAAGCATAAAATAGCTACAAATAAATCTACGCAAAGATGTAAAAGATCTGTATGCTGAAAACTATAGAAAGCTTATGAAGGTAATTGAAGAAGATATAAAGAAATGGAAAGACATTCCCTGCTCATGGATTGGAAGAATCAATATTGTCAAAATGTCAATATTACCCAAAGCTATGTACACATTCAAAGCAATCCCAATCAAAATTGCACCAGCATTCTTCTCGAAACTAGAACAGGCAATCCTAAAATTCATATGGGACCACAAAAGGCCCCGAATAGCCAAAGTCATTTTGAAGAAGAAGACCAAAGCAGGAGACATCACAATCCCAGACTTTCGCCTCTACTACAAAGCTGTAATCATCCAGACCGCATGGTGTTGGCACAAAAAGAGACACATAGACCAATGGAATAGAATAGAAACCCCAGAACTAGACCCACAAACGTATGGCCAACTAATCTTTGACAAAGCAGGAAAGAACATCCAGTGGATAAAAGACAGTCTCTTTTACAAATGGTGCTGGGAGAACTTGACAGCAACAGGCAGAAGGTTGAAAATAGGCCATTTTCTCACACCATTCACAAAAATAAACTCAAAATGGATAAAGGACCTGAATGTGAGACAGGAAACCATCCAAACCCTAGAGGAGAAAGCAGGA
This sequence comes from Panthera pardus, assembly GCF_024362965.1. NCBI lineage: Eukaryota > Metazoa > Chordata > Mammalia > Carnivora > Felidae > Panthera > Panthera pardus. The sequence continues at coordinate 23,544 of NW_026526976.1, forward strand.
AAAGACCTCTCTGACCTCAGCCGTAGCAATCTCTTACTCGACACATCCCCAAAGGCAAGGGAATTAAAAGCAAAAGTGAATCACTGGCACCTTATGAAGATAAAAAGCTTCTGCACAGCAAAGGAAACAACCAACAAAACTAAAAGGCAACCAACGGAACGGGAAAAGATCTTCGCAAATGCCATTTCGGACAAAGGGCTAGTATCCAAAATCTATAAAGAGCTCACCAAACTCCACCCCCGAAAAACAAATAACCCAGTGAAGATTTGGGCAGAAAACATGAATAGACACTTCTCTAAAGAAGACATCCAGATGGCCAACAGGCACACGAAAAGATGCTCACCGTCGCTCCTTATCAGGAAAATACAAATCCAAACCACACTCAGATATCACCTCACGCCAGTCAGAGTGGCCAAAATGAACAAATCAGGAGACGGTAGATGCTGGAGAAGATGTGGAGAAACGGAAACCCTCTTGCACTGTTGGGGGGAATGCAAATTGCTGCAGCTGCTCTGGAAAGCAGTGTGGAGGTTCCTCAGAAAATTAAAAATAGACCTACCCTATGACCCAGCAATAGCACTGCTAGGAATTTACCCAAGGGATACAGGAGTACTGATGCATAGGGGCACTTGTACCCCAATGTTTATAGCAGCACTCTCAACAATAGCCAAATTATGGAAAGAGCCGAAATGTCCATCAACTGATGAATGGATCAAGAAAGGGTGGTTTATATACACAATGGAGTACTACATGGCAATGAGAAAGAACGAAATATGTCTCTTTGTAGCAACATGGATGGGACTGGAGGGTGTGATGCTAAGTGAAATAAGCCATAAAGAGAAAGACAGATACCATATATTTTCACTCTTATGCGGATCCTGAGAAACTTAACAGAAACCCATGGGGGAGGGGAAGGAAAAAACAAAAGAGGTTAGAGTGGGAAGGAGCCAAAGCATAAGAGACTGTTAAAAACTGAGAAAAAAACTGAGGGTTGATGGGGGGTGGGAGGGAGGGTAGGGTGGGCGATGGGTATTGAGGAGGGCACCTTTTGGGATGAGCACTGGGTGTTGTAGGAAACCAATTTGACAATATTTCATATATTGAAAAAATTTAAAAAGATAATGTTAAATTAAAAAAAAATAAATGAACTTAAAAAAAAAGAGTCTGTTTCCTGATTGTCTATACTCTCTCTCTCTCTCTTATTTTTTCCCTTTGCTTGTTTGTTTCTTAAACCCATGTATGAGTAGAATTATATGGTATTTGTCTTTTTTTGACTGGTATATTTCACTTAGAATCATACTCTCTAGCTCCATCCAGGTCCTTGCAAAAGGAAAGATTGCATTCCTTCTTATGGCTGAATAGTATTCCATCATATGTATGTCACATCCTCTTTATCCATTCATCCATTTATGGATACTTGGGCTGCTTCCATATCTTGGTTATTGTAAACGATGCTGCTATAAACACACTGGTTCATGTGTGCATTAAAAAATTTAAGGTTTATTTATTTTTGAAAGAGAGAGATAGAGTGAGAGAGCAGGTGAGGGGCAGAGAGAGAGGGAGACACAGAATCTGAAGCAGGCTCCAGGCTCTGAGCTGTCAGAACAGAGCCTGACGCGGGGCTTGAATTCACACACCATGAGATCATGACCTGGGGGGAAGTTGGGCGCTTCACTCACTGAGCTGCCCAGGAGCGCCAATGTGCATGCATCCTCTTGAATTTGTGTTCTTTTATTCCTTGGATAAATACCCAGTTGTGCTATGCTGGATCATGAGGTAATTGTATTTTTAACTTTTAGAGGAAACTCCACATAGTTTTACACGGTGGCCTCACCACTTTGCATTTCCAAGAACAGTTTCCTTTTCTCCACATCCTTGCCAACACTTATTGCTTCTTGTATTTTTGATTTTTGCCATTCTGACAGGTGTGAGGTAGTTTCTCATTGTGGTTTTGTTTTGCATTTCCTTGATGGTAAGTGATGATAAGCATTTTTCCTGTGTCTCTTACCATCTGTATGTCTTCTTTGGAGAAATGTCTGTTCATGTTTTCTTTCCAGTTTTTAATTTGATTAATTGTTGCTTGGGCCTTATGATATATCAGATATTAGCTCTTTATTAGATAGGTCATTTGCAAATATCTTCTCCCATTCCATAAGTTGCTTTTTACTGTTCACTTTTTACTTCCCTGTGCAGAAGCTTTTTACTCGATAGAGTCCCAAGATTTATTTTTGCTTTAGTTTCTCTGGCCTCAGGGGACATATATTGAAAGAAGTTTTCATGGCTGATGTCAAAGAAGTTACTACCTGTGCTGTGTTCTAGGATTTTTATGGCTTTGGGTCTCACATTTAGGTCCTTAACCTATGTTTTGTTTATTTAAGTGTATGGTGTAAGGAAGTGGTTTACATTCATTCTTTTGCATGATACTGTGCACTTTTCCCAACACCCTTCTTCGAAGAGACTGTCTTTTCCCAATGGATATTCTTTCCTGCTTAGTTGAAGATTAATTGAATTTGTATGTGTGGATCTCTGTGCTTTCTATTCTGTTTTATTTTTAAAATTTATTCAATTAAATTGAAGTTAACGTACAGTGTTGTATTGGTTTCAGGAGTAGAACCCAGTGATTCATCACTTATATGTAACACCCAGTGCTCATCCTTACAAGTGCCTTCCTTAGTGACCATCACCCATTTAGCCCATCCGCCCACCCAACACCCCTGCAGCAGTCCTCAGTTTATTCTCTGTACTTAAGAGTCTCTTATGGTTTGCCTCCCTCTGTGTTTTTGTCTTATATTTTCCTTCCCTTCCCCTATGTTCACCTCTTGTGCTTCTCAAATTCCACGTATGAGTGATAGCCTATAATATTTTCTTTCTCTGACTGACTTATTTCGCTTAACACAGTATACTCTAATTCCATCCGTGGTGTTGCAAGGGGCACAATTTCATTATTCTTGATCGCCCAGTAGTATTCCATTGTGTATGTATACACTACATCTTCTTTACCCATTCACCAGTCAATGGACATTCAAGCTTTTTCTATACTTTGGCTATTGTTGATAGTGCTTCTATAAACATTGGGGTGCATGTTCCCCTTCGAATCACCACTCCTATATCCTTTGGATAAATACCTAGTAGTGCAATTGCTGGGTAGTAGGGTAGTTCTATTTTTTATTTTATGAGGAACCTCCATACTGTTCTACAGAATGGCTGCACCAGTTTGCATTCCCACCAACAGTGCAAGAGAGTTCCTCTTTCTCCACATCCATGCCAACATCTGTTGTCGCCTGAGTTGCTAATGTTAGCCATTCTGACAGGTGTGAAATGCTATCTCCTTTCGTTTTGATTTGCATTTTCCTGATGATGAGTGATGTTGTGCATTTTTTCATGTGTCGGTTGGCCATCTGGATGTCTTCTCTGGAGACGTGTCTATTCATGTATTTTGCCCATTTCTTCACTATATTATTTGGTTTTGGGGTGTTGAGCTTCATAAGTTCTTTATGGATTTTGGATTTTTCAATGCACTTTTAAATTTCCTTTTTCCTTTTTTTCTCCTGACTGACATATTCATTGTTTAGTAACATGTTATTCCATATATTTGTGGTCTTTCCAGATTTTTTTCTTGGGCTGACTTCTAGTTTCATAGTGCTGTTGGCAGAAAAGGTGCATGGAATGACTTCAGTGTTTTGGGATTATTTTGTGACCTAACATGTGACGTGTTCTGAGAATGTCCCATGTGCACTTATAGAGAATGTGTTTAGGATGGAACAATCTGAATATACCTGTTAAGTCCACCTGGACCAGTGTGTCATTCGAAGCCATGTTTCCTTGTTTGTTTTCAGTTTAGATGACATGTAACTGGGGTGTTCAAGTCTCCTATTAGTATTGTATTATTATCCATTAGTTTCTTTGTGGGTTATCAGTATGTGATCTCTCTTGGAGAATGTTCCATGTGCACTCGAGTAGAAAGTATATTCCGTTACTTTGGGATGAAGAGCTCTAAATATATCTGTCAAGTCCATCTGATCCAATGTAGCATTCAGGGCCCTTGTCTCCTTATTGACCCTGTGTCTAGATGATCTATCCATTGTTGTAAGTGGAGTGTTAAAGTCCCCTGCAATTACCACATTCTTATCAATAAGGTTGTTTATGATTGTGATCAATTGCTTTATATATTTGGGGGCTCCGGTATTCGGCGCATAGACATTTATAATTGTTAGCTCTTCCTGATGGATAGAGCCTGCAATTATTATATAATGCCCTTCTTCATCTGTTACAGCCTTTAATTTTAAGTCAAGTTTGATATAGATATGGCTACTCCAGCTTTCTTTTGGCTTCCAGTAGCATGATAGTTCTCCATCCCCTCACTTTCAATCTGAGGGTGTTCTCAGGTCTAAAACAAGTCTCTTGTAGACAGCAGATAGATGGGTCATGGTTTTTTTATCTTATCCATTCTGATACCCTATGTCTTTTGGTTGGAGTATTTCGTCTGTTTACATTCAGTGTTATTATAGAAAGATATGGGTTTAGAGTCATTGTGATGTCTGTAGGTTTCATGTTTGTAGTGATATCTCTGGTACTTTGTGGTCCTTGCAACGTTTCACTTACAGAATCCCCCTTAGGATTCCTTGTAGGGTTGGTTTTAGTGGTGATGAATTCCTTCAGTTTTTGTTTGTTTGGAAAGACCTTTATCTCTCCTTCCATCTGAATGATGGCTTGCTGCATAAAGGATTCTTGGATGCATATGTTTGCTGTTCATCACATTGAAGATTTCCTGCCATTCTTTTCTGGCGTGCCAAGTTTCAGTAGATAGATCTGTCACTAGACTTATCAGTCTCCCTTTATAGGTTAGAGCGTGTTTATCCGTAGCTGCTTTCAGAATTTTCTCTTTATCCTTGTATTTCTCCAGTTTCACTATGACTTGTGATGCAGAAGATCGATTCAAGTTACGTCTGAAGGGAGTTCTCTGTGCCTGTTGGATTTCAATGCCTTTTTCCTTCCCCAGATCAAGGAAGTTCTCAGCTATGATTTGTTCAAGTACATCTTCAGCCCCTTTCTCTCTCTCTCCCTCCTCTGGAATCCCGATTATACGGATATTGTTGCGTTTCATAGCATCACTTAGTTCTCTACTTCTCCACTCATACTCCTGGATTTTTTTATCTCTCTTTTTCTCAGCTTCCTCTTTTTCCATAATTTTATCTTCTAATTCACCTATTCTCTCCTCTGCCTCTTCAATCCAAGCTGTGGTCACCTCCATTTTATTTTGCACCTCATTTATGGCATTTTTCAGCTCCTCCTGAGTATTTCTTAGTCCCTTGATCTCTGTAACAATAGATTCTCTGCTCTCCTGTGTACTTTTTTCAAGCCCAGCAGTTAATTTTATGACTAATATTTTAAATTCATGTTCTGTTATATTGCTTAAGTCTTTTTTGGTCAATTCGTTAGCTGTTGCTACTTTCCGGAGTTTCTTTTGAGGATAATTCTTCCGTTTAGTCATTTTGGATAGTCCCTGGAGTGGTGCGGAACTGCAGCACTGTGCTGTCTGGAGTAACTTGTGTTGGTGGGCGAGGCTGCAGTCAGACCTGATATCTGCCCCCAGCCCACCACTGGGGCCACAGTCAGACTGGTGTGTCCCTTTCTTCCCCTCTCCCAGGGGCGGGACTCACTGTGGAGTGATGTGGCCTCTGTCTGGGCTACTTGCACACTGCCAGTCTCGTGATGCTGCTTCTATGGGATCTGGCGTATTAGCCGGGGTGGATCCACAAAGTTCACAGCGGCAGGAGAGGCAGGCTTAGCTCGCTTTGCTGTCAGTGGTTCCCTGCAGTAGGGGCCCTGCAGCACCGGGAGGGAGGCGGGCAGACCCATCTGAGGGATGAATCCATAAGAGCAGAGCATTGGGTGTTTGCCCGGGGCAAGAAGTTCCATGAGGGCAACTGGTTCCCTTTGGAATTTTGGCTGGGGGATGTGCGAGGGAGATGGCGCTGGCCACTACTTTTGTTCCCCGCCGAGCTGAGCTCTGTTTTCTGGGTGGATAGTCCCATTGTCTAGAAGTGGGAATTGCATCCAAGTTAGAAAAGCAGCAATGGATTAGGAATGACAAGTTGGTACCAAGATCTGCATTCAAATGGCCACGTGTCAAATTGATAAAGCTGATAGCTGTCTTCCATCCTCTTGTCCCACAAAGGAGGCAGTATACTCCCCTACCGCCAGGCTTAGCCTAATCACAACATTCTCCCTGGGCCCTTCCACACAGCCAAGTTTTGAAAATTGGCACACAATTCTGAAAACAAATTGAGAAGGGACCAATGCAATACCTATCTCAACACCTCAAGGACACCATCAGACTCATGTGCTGAAAGAAGATAGTACTCTAAGACACTGGCTCTGAATACATTCCATGCAAATCCATTTTTTCCAAGAAAGGGCTAAGTTGTAGAAATGGAGACACAGACAGCATGAGTTCTTCAACACACATGGGATTTGGAGAATGTTGAGAATGAAAAACTCAGCACAGTCTCCTGTCAACCTGGTTGTTTCCAGAATATGAAATGTCTATGGGCTTAGGCAATGAGAGCCCTCTGAAGGAATATACCTGGGAGCCCAGGCAGAAGGAATCCTGCATAATTCCTTTAGAAGCCAGAGACTTCTGTTTTTATCCCTCCCAGTTTTTCCATCAGTTTATGGAGGCAACGGTGAGCTGCAGCTATTGGGTTCTGCCAGATCTTGCTCAGGAGTCCAGAATAAGGACTTTGTTCTGTATTCCTGGAAAGGGGCCTTCTTGTGTTGACCACCTTCTGGACAATAATGCCCATGTGCAAATTACTTCTCAGAATGAAGGGCACTCATTCATCCAGGTCAGAGAGGCAAGCTGGCTCTCCTTCATGTTCCATAGAACAGCAGGCTAACCAGCAAGCCCTCAAGGATGAAAGGATAGCTATCCTTTGGTATGGCAGATATTGGTTGCTCTCACTCATTACAGGACAAGAGTGGGAATTTGCGGCCACCTAGTGGGTTATGACTCCATGGCTCCAAGGGGGGGGGGGGGGGGAAAGGGCAGAATTTTTGTCAGAAAAACAGCAAGGGGAAGGGAATGTGTGCAAGGAAGGCCAAAACTCGATTTTCCAATGGCAATTGGGATCAATCTGGAAAGGAGATAACTTAAATTCATTTGCCCTTGGACCAGAAGGAGACCAGTTCCCTCGCAAATGTCTACTTCAGCTTACACATAAACAAGCCTCCTGAGCACCTTCGAATGCCTTGGGCCCCAGGATGGCCACATACTTCTGAAACTCAAGTAAGCAATAAGGAGCCCTGTGTAAAATTCTCTCCCTCAGTCACAAGGACTAGATCAGACTCCCAGCTGGAAGGCAGAGTGTGTGAACTGAGTCCAAGTAAGAAAAACATCCATCGGTGAGGGATGACAACAAAGTGAGTCAAGGTTCTGCAATCAAATGGGCACGGGTCAAATCGAGGATGGCTATATCTATCCTACTGTCCTCTTGTCCCATCAGGAAGTGGGATCCTCCTATAAACTTTGGCGTAGCCTACCCAAGGGCATTCTCTGTGGGCACCTTGACACACCCTAGGTTTGGAGGTTGCCACATACTTGTGAAAGCCAATTGAAAAGGGCCCAATGCAATACATATCTCACCATCACAAGGAAACCACCAGACTTCCAAGCTGAAAGTCTGAAAGTTAAATTTCACATATGCATGAAAGTGTATACTTGTCTTTCTCAGATGGACTCGTTTTGCTTAGCATAATACATTCTAGTTAAAGCTAAATAGCTACAAATGGCTAGACTCCATGCATTTTGATGTCTAAGTGATATTCTTATCAAGATAAAAAGCTTTTGCACAGTGAAGGAAACAATCAAAAGAACTAAACCTGCCTATGGAATGGGAGAAGATATTTGAAAATGGCATATGATAAAGTGTTAGTATCCAAAATCTAGAAACAACATATCAAACTCAACACCCAAAAAACCAAACAGCCCACTTATGAACTGGGAAAAGACATGAATAGACACTTTTCCAAAGAAGACTTCTACACAGCCAACAGACACGTGGAAAGATGGTCAACATCACTCATCATTAGGGAATGCAAAGCAAAACCATGATGCCATACCACCTCACACCTGTTAGAATGGGTAACATTAACAACACATGAAACACCAGTTGTTGGTGAGGTTATGGAGAAAGGGGAGCACTCTTGCACTTCTGGCTGAAATGCAAACTAGTGCAGTGCCTATGTTATGATTTTTTTAAGGAAAATGTGAGAGAGCACTCCTTCTATGCTTACTAGTTCTCATTTCTGTGTACTATTTACGGCACTGTCATCACGTGAAGTTTATGCCCTGTGATGAGTAAGCAAATTGGAAAACAACATAAATGGATATTTAAGGATACGGACCAGGGTTTCCCTGTTAAAATGAAACAAACAAACAAACAAACCAACAAACCAACAGCTAACCAAACCAAATATCCAAATTCACATTGTGATTCCACTCTGTGAAAATAATGGTCATATGTAGCAAAATAGTACAGGCTGCGATTGTCTTTGAATACCAGGATTTTTATTTCCTTCACTACCCTGATTTTGTCTTTCCCAATAACACAGAAAGCTGGTGCCAAATGTAACCTGGTTTGGTTAAGCTGGTCCCTAATCAAAGAAAGGAAAGATGACACAATGCAGGTTTCCAAAGAGAATGATTTGATTTCCACAGGATTACAGAAGCCCTTAAAAAAATAAAGAGGCCTAGAAGATTTCTGCCAAAGTGCTATAAATTGGTGAGACAAATTGCCAGACATATACCTGGTCCACTCCAGTTTATTTCTTTGGTCTATGAATGAACACACAAGGGAAATTATAACACACCTTTTGTTCAATATAAAAATACACTTCCAAAAGCTCTAATGAATTACTTTTACAAAACCTATGTACCAAATTTTCCTTTTGGAAGAAGTTTCCTTTGAATTTCAGGTCTCTTAAATGCTCCTTTGCTGTTACCCACCATCCCTGCTAACCACATGGACCCCCATTTTCACTTCTGTATTCCTCATTAGAAGTGATCTCCACGTGGGCATAGATCATGTTTTGCCATGGTCACTAATAAAGATATAGTGCTGGGCACAGAGAAAGGATGGGTGGTGGTTCAAGGAATTCATACAGACGAACCTGTATTTGAGGTGGATCAAGAATGTCACAAGTACAGGCCCAGGATGGCATGCACAGAGTATTTCCCACTGATATTCCATTGTTAAGCCTCCTTTATCTTTAAAATGTTTTAATCCTAATTTTTCTTCAATGCCTGAAAAACTACTGCTAAGTATTTCTGAATGCAAGGTAGCAGGAGGAGGCTACATGAGGAGCAATCTCTGTGCTCTGTGCCTTGGAGGACCTTGTAGCTTCCTTTAAGGTAGCTATTAACCCACTGCAGGCATGGCAAGAGTGCCTTAAGTCAGTTGTATGTAATTCACCTAGTAAACAATTGGATAGGTCCTCACTTAATTTTTCCTTTTTTTACACTGTATCTTATTTTTTGTTTCTTTAATTCCAGTTCGTTAATATGCAGAGTTATATTACTTGCAGGTATACAATTCCATGTATCACCCTGTGCTCTTTATGACACGTACATCTCTCAATTCTCATCACCTATTTAACCAACCATGCTCCCATCCACCTCCCATCGGATACTATCTCATTGTACTCTCTTAAGAGTCTGTTTCCTGAGAGGGAAAGAAGATGGCGGTGTAGGAGGACGCTGGGCTCACCGCACGTCCTGCTGATCACTTCGATTCCACCTACACCTGCCTAAATAACCCAGAAAACCACCAGAAGACTAGCAGAATGGAGTCTCTGGAGCCAGGCGCAGACTAGAGGCCCCCTGAAGAGGGTAGGAAGGGCTGCGAGGCGGTGCGCGCTCCACGGACTGGTGGGAGGGAGCCGGGGCGGAGGGGCAGCCTGCCGGCCAAGCAGAGCCCCCGAGTCTGGCTGGCAAAAGCGGAGGGGCCGGACGAAGTGTGTTCCGACAGCAAGCATGACTTAGCATCTGGGAGGTCATAAGTTAACAGCTCTGCTCAGAAATTGGGAAGGCTGGAGGACAAAGGGAGGGAGAGTTGCTGAGCCCCGCGACAACAGAGCTCAGTTTGACGGGGAACAAAGGCGCTCGCCAGCGCCATCTCCCCCGCCCATCCCCCAGCCAAAATCCCAAAGGGAACCATTTCCTGCCAGGGAACTTGCTCCCTCAGCGCAAACACCCAACGCTGTGCTTCTGCAGAGCCAAACCTCCAGCAGCAGATCTGACTCCCTCCCGCTGCCACAGGGCCCCTCCTGAAGTGGATCACCTAAGGAGAAGCAAGCTAAGCCTGCCCCTCCTGCCCCCGTGCACCTTGCCTACCCACCCCAGCTCATACGCCAGATCCCCAGCACCACAAGCCTGGCAGTGTGCAAGTACCCCAGACGGGCCACGCCACCCCACAGTGAATCCTGCACCTAGGAGAGGGGAAGAGAAGGCACACACCAGTCTGACTGGGGCCCCAGTGGTGGGCTGGGGGCAGACATCAGGTCTGACTGCGGCCCCGCCCACCAACTCCAGTTAGACACCACAGCACAGGGGAAGTGCCCTGCAGGTCCGCACCACTCCAGGGACTATCCAAAATGACCAAACGGAAGAATGCCCCTCAGAAGAATCTCCAGGAAATAACAGCTAATGAACTGATCAAAAAGGATTTAAATAATATAACGGACAGTGAATTTAGAATAATAGTCATAAAATTAATCGCTGGGCTTGAAAACAGTATAGAGGACAGCAGAGAATCTCTTGCTACAGAGATCAAGGGACTAAAGAACAGTCAGGAGGAGCTGAAAAACACTTTAAACGAAATGCAAACCAAAATGGAAACCACGACGGCTCGGCTTGAAGAGGCAGAGGAGAGAATAGGTGAACTAGAAGATAAAGTTATGGAAAAAGAGGAAGCTGAGAAAAAGAGAGATAAAAAAATCCAGGAGTATGAGGTATGAGGGGAAAATTAGAGAACTAAGTGAGACACTAAAAAGAAATAATATACGCATAATTGGTATCCCAGAGGAGGAAGAGAGAGGGAAAGGTGCTGAAGGGGTACTTGAAGAAATTATAGCTGAGAACTTCCCTGAACTGGGGAAGGAAAAAGGCATTGAAATCCAAGAAGCACACAGAACTCCCTTCAGACGTAACTTGAATCGATCTTCTGCACGACATATCATAGTGAAACTGGCAAAATACAAGGATAAAGAGAAAATTCTGAAAGCAGCAAGGGATAAACGTGCCCTCACATATAAAGGGAGACCTATAAGACTCGTGACTGATCTCTCTTTTGAAACTTGGCAGGCCAGAAAGAATTGGCACGAGATCTTCAGTGTGCTGAACAGAAAAAATATGCAGCCGAAAATCCTTTATCCAGCAAGTCTGTCATTTAGACTAGAAGGAGAGATCAAGGTCTTCCCAAACAAAAACTGAAGGAATTTGTCACCACTAAACCAGCCCTACAAGAAATCCTAAGGGGGCTCCTGTGAGACAAAGTACCAGAGACATCACTACAAGCATAAAACATACAGACATCACAGTGACTCTAAACCCATATCTTTCTATAATAACACTGAATGTAAATGGATTACATGCGCCAACCAAAAGACATAGGGTATCAGAATGGATAAAAAACAAGACCCATCTATTTGCTGTCTACAAGAGACTCATTTTAGATGCGAGGACACCTTTAGATTGAGAGTGAGGCGATGGAGAACTATCTATCATGCTACTGGAAGCCAAAAGAAAGCTGGAGTAGCCATACTTATATCAGACCAACTAGACTTTAAATGAAAGGCTGTAACAAGAGATGAAGAAGGGCATTATATACTAATTACAGGGTCTATCCATCAGGAAGAGCTAACAACTATAAATGTCTATGCGCTGAATACCGGAGCCCCCAAATATATAAAACAATTACTCATAAACATAAGCAACCTTATTGATAAGAATGTGGTAATTGCAGGGGACTTTAACACCCCACTTACAGAAAAGGATAGATCATCTAGACACACGGTCAATAAAGGAACAAGGGCCCTGAATGCTACATTGGGTCAGATGGACTTGACAGATATATTTAGAACTCTGCATCCCAAAGCAACAGAATATACTTTCTACTCGAGTGCACATGGAACATTCTCCAAGATAGATCATATACTGGGTCACAAAACAGCCCTTCATCAGTATACAAGAATTGAAATTATACCATGCAAACTTTCAGACCGCAATGCTATGAAGCTTGAAATCAACCACAGGAAAAAGTCTGGAAAACCTCCAAAAGCATGGAGGTTAAAGATCACCCTACTAAAGAATGAGTGGGTCAACCGGGCAATTAGAGAAGAAATTTAAAAATAGATGTGGAAACAAATGAAAATGAAAATACAACCATCCAAATGCTTTGGGATTCAGCGAAGGCAGTCCTGAGAGGAAAATACATCGCAATCCAGGCCTATCTCAAGAAACAAGAAAAATCCCAAATACAGAATCTAACAGCACACCTAAAGGAAATAGAAGCAGAACAGCAAAGGCAGCCTAAACCCAGCAGAAGAGAAATAATAACGATCATAGCACAAATAAACAATATAGAATCTAAATAAACGGTAGAGCAGATCAACGAAACCAAGAGTTGGTTTTTTTGAAAAAATAAACAAAATCGAAAAAACTCTAGCCAGGCTTCTCAAAAAGAAAAGGGAGATGACCCAAATAGATAAAATCATGAATGAAAATGGAATGATTACAACCAATCCCTCAGAGATACAAGCAATTATCGGGGAATACTATGAAAAATTGTATGCCAACGAACTGGACAGCCTGGAAGAAATGGACAAATTCCTAAACACCCACACTCTTCCAACACTCAATCAGGAGGAAATAGAAAGCTTGAACAGACCCATCACCGGCGAAGAAATTGAATCGGTTATCAAAAATCTCCCAAAAAATAAGAGTCCAGGACCAGATGGCTTCCCAGGGGAGTTCTACCAGACGTTTAAAGCAGAGATAATATCTATACTTTTCAAGCTATTCCAAGAAATAGAAAGGGAAGGAAAACTTCCAGACTCATTCTATGAAGCCAGTATTACTTTGATTCCTAAACCAGACAGAGACGCAGTAAAAAAAGAGAACTACAGGCCAATATTCCTGAGGAATATAGATGCAAAAATTCTCAATAAGATACTAGCAAATAGAATTCAACAGCATATAAAAAGAATTATTCACCATGATCAACTGGGATTCATTCCTGGGATGCAGGGCTGGTTCAACATTCGCAAATCAATCAACGTGATACATCACATCAATAAAAGAAAAGATAAGAACCATATGATCCTGTCAATCGATGCAGAAAAGGCCTTTGACAAAATCCAGCACCCTTTCTTTTCTTTTTTTTTTTTTCAACGTTTATTTATTTTTGAGACAGAGACAGAGCATGAACAAGGGAGGGTCAGAGAGAGAGCAGGAGGCACGGAATCTGAAACAGGCTCCAGGCTCTGAGCTGTTAGCACAGAGCCCGACGCGGGGCTTGAACTCACGAACCGCGAGATCGTGACCTGAGCCGAAGTCGGCCGCTTAACCGACTGAGCCACCCAGGCGCCTCCCAGCACCTTTTCTTAATAAAAACCCTTGAGAAAGTCGGGATAGAAGGAACATACTTGAAGATCATAAAAGCCATTTATGAAAAGCCCACAGCTAACATCATCCTCAATGGGGAAAAACTGAGAGCTTTTTCCCTGAGATCAGGAACACGACAGGGATGCCCACTCTCACCAGTGTTGTTTAACATAGTGTTGGAAGTTCTAGCATCAGCAATCAGACAACAAAAGGAAATCAAAGGTATCAAAATTGGCAAAGATGAAGTCAAGCTTTCGCTTGTTTCAGATGACATATGATACATGGAAAATCCAATAGACTCCACCAAAAGTCTGCTAGAACTGATACATGAATTCAGCAAAGTTGCAGGATACAAAATCAATGTACAAAAATCAGTTGCATCCTTATACACTAACATTGAAGCAACAGAAAGACAAATAAAGAAACTGATCCCATTCACAATTGCACCAAGAAGCATAAAATAGCTACAAATAAATCTACGCAAAGATGTAAAAGATCTGTATGCTGAAAACTATAGAAAGCTTATGAAGGTAATTGAAGAAGATATAAAGAAATGGAAAGACATTCCCTGCTCATGGATTGGAAGAATCAATATTGTCAAAATGTCAATATTACCCAAAGCTATGTACACATTCAAAGCAATCCCAATCAAAATTGCACCAGCATTCTTCTCGAAACTAGAACAGGCAATCCTAAAATTCATATGGGACCACAAAAGGCCCCGAATAGCCAAAGTCATTTTGAAGAAGAAGACCAAAGCAGGAGACATCACAATCCCAGACTTTCGCCTCTACTACAAAGCTGTAATCATCCAGACCGCATGGTGTTGGCACAAAAAGAGACACATAGACCAATGGAATAGAATAGAAACCCCAGAACTAGACCCACAAACGTATGGCCAACTAATCTTTGACAAAGCAGGAAAGAACATCCAGTGGATAAAAGACAGTCTCTTTTACAAATGGTGCTGGGAGAACTTGACAGCAACAGGCAGAAGGTTGAAAATAGGCCATTTTCTCACACCATTCACAAAAATAAACTCAAAATGGATAAAGGACCTGAATGTGAGACAGGAAACCATCCAAACCCTAGAGGAGAAAGCAGGAAAAGACCTCTCTGACCTCAGCCGTAGCAATCTCTTACTCGACACATCCCCAAAGGCAAGGGAATTAAAAGCAAAAGTGAATCACTGGCACCTTATGAAGATAAAAAGCTTCTGCACAGCAAAGGAAACAACCAACAAAACTAAAAGGCAACCAACGGAACGGGAAAAGATCTTCGCAAATGCCATTTCGGACAAAGGGCTAGTATCCAAAATCTATAAAGAGCTCACCAAACTCCACCCCCGAAAAACAAATAACCCAGTGAAGATTTGGGCAGAAAACATGAATAGACACTTCTCTAAAGAAGACATCCAGATGGCCAACAGGCACACGAAAAGATGCTCACCGTCGCTCCTTATCAGGAAAATACAAATCCAAACCACACTCAGATATCACCTCACGCCAGTCAGAGTGGCCAAAATGAACAAATCAGGAGACGGTAGATGCTGGAGAAGATGTGGAGAAACGGAAACCCTCTTGCACTGTTGGGGGGAATGCAAATTGCTGCAGCTGCTCTGGAAAGCAGTGTGGAGGTTCCTCAGAAAATTAAAAATAGACCTACCCTATGACCCAGCAATAGCACTGCTAGGAATTTACCCAAGGGATACAGGAGTACTGATGCATAGGGGCACTTGTACCCCAATGTTTATAGCAGCACTCTCAACAATAGCCAAATTATGGAAAGAGCCGAAATGTCCATCAACTGATGAATGGATCAAGAAAGGGTGGTTTATATACACAATGGAGTACTACATGGCAATGAGAAAGAACGAAATATGTCTCTTTGTAGCAACATGGATGGGACTGGAGGGTGTGATGCTAAGTGAAATAAGCCATAAAGAGAAAGACAGATACCATATATTTTCACTCTTATGCGGATCCTGAGAAACTTAACAGAAACCCATGGGGGAGGGGAAGGAAAAAACAAAAGAGGTTAGAGTGGGAAGGAGCCAAAGCATAAGAGACTGTTAAAAACTGAGAAAAAAACTGAGGGTTGATGGGGGGTGGGAGGGAGGGTAGGGTGGGCGATGGGTATTGAGGAGGGCACCTTTTGGGATGAGCACTGGGTGTTGTAGGAAACCAATTTGACAATATTTCATATATTGAAAAAATTTAAAAAGATAATGTTAAATTAAAAAAAAATAAATGAACTTAAAAAAAAAGAGTCTGTTTCCTGATTGTCTATACTCTCTCTCTCTCTCTTATTTTTTCCCTTTGCTTGTTTGTTTCTTAAACCCATGTATGAGTAGAATTATATGGTATTTGTCTTTTTTTGACTGGTATATTTCACTTAGAATCATACTCTCTAGCTCCATCCAGGTCCTTGCAAAAGGAAAGATTGCATTCCTTCTTATGGCTGAATAGTATTCCATCATATGTATGTCACATCCTCTTTATCCATTCATCCATTTATGGATACTTGGGCTGCTTCCATATCTTGGTTATTGTAAACGATGCTGCTATAAACACACTGGTTCATGTGTGCATTAAAAAATTTAAGGTTTATTTATTTTTGAAAGAGAGAGATAGAGTGAGAGAGCAGGTGAGGGGCAGAGAGAGAGGGAGACACAGAATCTGAAGCAGGCTCCAGGCTCTGAGCTGTCAGAACAGAGCCTGACGCGGGGCTTGAATTCACACACCATGAGATCATGACCTGGGGGGAAGTTGGGCGCTTCACTCACTGAGCTGCCCAGGAGCGCCAATGTGCATGCATCCTCTTGAATTTGTGTTCTTTTATTCCTTGGATAAATACCCAGTTGTGCTATGCTGGATCATGAGGTAATTGTATTTTTAACTTTTAGAGGAAACTCCACATAGTTTTACACGGTGGCCTCACCACTTTGCATTTCCAAGAACAGTTTCCTTTTCTCCACATCCTTGCCAACACTTATTGCTTCTTGTATTTTTGATTTTTGCCATTCTGACAGGTGTGAGGTAGTTTCTCATTGTGGTTTTGTTTTGCATTTCCTTGATGGTAAGTGATGATAAGCATTTTTCCTGTGTCTCTTACCATCTGTATGTCTTCTTTGGAGAAATGTCTGTTCATGTTTTCTTTCCAGTTTTTAATTTGATTAATTGTTGCTTGGGCCTTATGATATATCAGATATTAGCTCTTTATTAGATAGGTCATTTGCAAATATCTTCTCCCATTCCATAAGTTGCTTTTTACTGTTCACTTTTTACTTCCCTGTGCAGAAGCTTTTTACTCGATAGAGTCCCAAGATTTATTTTTGCTTTAGTTTCTCTGGCCTCAGGGGACATATATTGAAAGAAGTTTTCATGGCTGATGTCAAAGAAGTTACTACCTGTGCTGTGTTCTAGGATTTTTATGGCTTTGGGTCTCACATTTAGGTCCTTAACCTATGTTTTGTTTATTTAAGTGTATGGTGTAAGGAAGTGGTTTACATTCATTCTTTTGCATGATACTGTGCACTTTTCCCAACACCCTTCTTCGAAGAGACTGTCTTTTCCCAATGGATATTCTTTCCTGCTTAGTTGAAGATTAATTGAATTTGTATGTGTGGATCTCTGTGCTTTCTATTCTGTTTTATTTTTAAAATTTATTCAATTAAATTGAAGTTAACGTACAGTGTTGTATTGGTTTCAGGAGTAGAACCCAGTGATTCATCACTTATATGTAACACCCAGTGCTCATCCTTACAAGTGCCTTCCTTAGTGACCATCACCCATTTAGCCCATCCGCCCACCCAACACCCCTGCAGCAGTCCTCAGTTTATTCTCTGTACTTAAGAGTCTCTTATGGTTTGCCTCCCTCTGTGTTTTTGTCTTATATTTTCCTTCCCTTCCCCTATGTTCACCTCTTGTGCTTCTCAAATTCCACGTATGAGTGATAGCCTATAATATTTTCTTTCTCTGACTGACTTATTTCGCTTAACACAGTATACTCTAATTCCATCCGTGGTGTTGCAAGGGGCACAATTTCATTATTCTTGATCGCCCAGTAGTATTCCATTGTGTATGTATACACTACATCTTCTTTACCCATTCACCAGTCAATGGACATTCAAGCTTTTTCTATACTTTGGCTATTGTTGATAGTGCTTCTATAAACATTGGGGTGCATGTTCCCCTTCGAATCACCACTCCTATATCCTTTGGATAAATACCTAGTAGTGCAATTGCTGGGTAGTAGGGTAGTTCTATTTTTTATTTTATGAGGAACCTCCATACTGTTCTACAGAATGGCTGCACCAGTTTGCATTCCCACCAACAGTGCAAGAGAGTTCCTCTTTCTCCACATCCATGCCAACATCTGTTGTCGCCTGAGTTGCTAATGTTAGCCATTCTGACAGGTGTGAAATGCTATCTCCTTTCGTTTTGATTTGCATTTTCCTGATGATGAGTGATGTTGTGCATTTTTTCATGTGTCGGTTGGCCATCTGGATGTCTTCTCTGGAGACGTGTCTATTCATGTATTTTGCCCATTTCTTCACTATATTATTTGGTTTTGGGGTGTTGAGCTTCATAAGTTCTTTATGGATTTTGGATTTTTCAATGCACTTTTAAATTTCCTTTTTCCTTTTTTTCTCCTGACTGACATATTCATTGTTTAGTAACATGTTATTCCATATATTTGTGGTCTTTCCAGATTTTTTTCTTGGGCTGACTTCTAGTTTCATAGTGCTGTTGGCAGAAAAGGTGCATGGAATGACTTCAGTGTTTTGGGATTATTTTGTGACCTAACATGTGACGTGTTCTGAGAATGTCCCATGTGCACTTATAGAGAATGTGTTTAGGATGGAACAATCTGAATATACCTGTTAAGTCCACCTGGACCAGTGTGTCATTCGAAGCCATGTTTCCTTGTTTGTTTTCAGTTTAGATGACATGTAACTGGGGTGTTCAAGTCTCCTATTAGTATTGTATTATTATCCATTAGTTTCTTTGTGGGTTATCAGTATGTGATCTCTCTTGGAGAATGTTCCATGTGCACTCGAGTAGAAAGTATATTCCGTTACTTTGGGATGAAGAGCTCTAAATATATCTGTCAAGTCCATCTGATCCAATGTAGCATTCAGGGCCCTTGTCTCCTTATTGACCCTGTGTCTAGATGATCTATCCATTGTTGTAAGTGGAGTGTTAAAGTCCCCTGCAATTACCACATTCTTATCAATAAGGTTGTTTATGATTGTGATCAATTGCTTTATATATTTGGGGGCTCCGGTATTCGGCGCATAGACATTTATAATTGTTAGCTCTTCCTGATGGATAGAGCCTGCAATTATTATATAATGCCCTTCTTCATCTGTTACAGCCTTTAATTTTAAGTCAAGTTTGATATAGATATGGCTACTCCAGCTTTCTTTTGGCTTCCAGTAGCATGATAGTTCTCCATCCCCTCACTTTCAATCTGAGGGTGTTCTCAGGTCTAAAACAAGTCTCTTGTAGACAGCAGATAGATGGGTCATGGTTTTTTTATCTTATCCATTCTGATACCCTATGTCTTTTGGTTGGAGTATTTCGTCTGTTTACATTCAGTGTTATTATAGAAAGATATGGGTTTAGAGTCATTGTGATGTCTGTAGGTTTCATGTTTGTAGTGATATCTCTGGTACTTTGTGGTCCTTGCAACGTTTCACTTACAGAATCCCCCTTAGGATTCCTTGTAGGGTTGGTTTTAGTGGTGATGAATTCCTTCAGTTTTTGTTTGTTTGGAAAGACCTTTATCTCTCCTTCCATCTGAATGATGGCTTGCTGCATAAAGGATTCTTGGATGCATATGTTTGCTGTTCATCACATTGAAGATTTCCTGCCATTCTTTTCTGGCGTGCCAAGTTTCAGTAGATAGATCTGTCACTAGACTTATCAGTCTCCCTTTATAGGTTAGAGCGTGTTTATCCGTAGCTGCTTTCAGAATTTTCTCTTTATCCTTGTATTTCTCCAGTTTCACTATGACTTGTGATGCAGAAGATCGATTCAAGTTACGTCTGAAGGGAGTTCTCTGTGCCTGTTGGATTTCAATGCCTTTTTCCTTCCCCAGATCAAGGAAGTTCTCAGCTATGATTTGTTCAAGTACATCTTCAGCCCCTTTCTCTCTCTCTCCCTCCTCTGGAATCCCGATTATACGGATATTGTTGCGTTTCATAGCATCACTTAGTTCTCTACTTCTCCACTCATACTCCTGGATTTTTTTATCTCTCTTTTTCTCAGCTTCCTCTTTTTCCATAATTTTATCTTCTAATTCACCTATTCTCTCCTCTGCCTCTTCAATCCAAGCTGTGGTCACCTCCATTTTATTTTGCACCTCATTTATGGCATTTTTCAGCTCCTCCTGAGTATTTCTTAGTCCCTTGATCTCTGTAACAATAGATTCTCTGCTCTCCTGTGTACTTTTTTCAAGCCCAGCAGTTAATTTTATGACTAATATTTTAAATTCATGTTCTGTTATATTGCTTAAGTCTTTTTTGGTCAATTCGTTAGCTGTTGCTACTTTCCGGAGTTTCTTTTGAGGATAATTCTTCCGTTTAGTCATTTTGGATAGTCCCTGGAGTGGTGCGGAACTGCAGCACTGTGCTGTCTGGAGTAACTTGTGTTGGTGGGCGAGGCTGCAGTCAGACCTGATATCTGCCCCCAGCCCACCACTGGGGCCACAGTCAGACTGGTGTGTCCCTTTCTTCCCCTCTCCCAGGGGCGGGACTCACTGTGGAGTGATGTGGCCTCTGTCTGGGCTACTTGCACACTGCCAGTCTCGTGATGCTGCTTCTATGGGATCTGGCGTATTAGCCGGGGTGGATCCACAAAGTTCACAGCGGCAGGAGAGGCAGGCTTAGCTCGCTTTGCTGTCAGTGGTTCCCTGCAGTAGGGGCCCTGCAGCACCGGGAGGGAGGCGGGCAGACCCATCTGAGGGATGAATCCATAAGAGCAGAGCATTGGGTGTTTGCCCGGGGCAAGAAGTTCCATGAGGGCAACTGGTTCCCTTTGGAATTTTGGCTGGGGGATGTGCGAGGGAGATGGCGCTGGCCAGTACTTTTGTTCCCCGCCGAGCTGAGCTCTGTTTTCTGGGTGGATAGTCCCATTGTCTAGAAGTGGGAATTGCATCCAAGTTAGAAAAGCAGCAATGGATTAGGAATGACAAGTTGGTACCAAGATCTGCATTCAAATGGCCACGTGTCAAATTGATAAAGCTGATAGCTGTCTTCCATCCTCTTGTCCCACAAAGGAGGCAGTATACTCCCCTACCGCCAGGCTTAGCCTAATCACAACATTCTCCCCTGGGCCCTTCCACACAGCCAAGTTTTGAAAATTGGCACACAATTCTGAAAACAAATTGAGAAGGGACCAATGCAATACCTATCTCAACACCTCAAGGACACCATCAGACTCATGTGCTGAAAGAAGATAGTACTCTAAGACACTGGCTCTGAATACATTCCATGCAAATCCATTTTTTCCAAGAAAGGGCTAAGTTGTAGAAATGGAGACACAGACAGCATGAGTTCTTCAACACACATGGGATTTGGAGAATGTTGAGAATGAAAAACTCAGCACAGTCTCCTGTCAACCTGGTTGTTTCCAGAATATGAAATGTCTATGGGCTTAGGCAATGAGAGCCCTCTGAAGGAATATACCTGGGAGCCCAGGCAGAAGAAATCCTGCATAATTCCTTTAGAAGCCAGAGACTTCTGTTTTTATCCCTCCCAGTTTTTCCATCAGTTTATGGAGGCAACGGTGAGCTGCAGCTATTGGGTTCTGCCAGATCTTGCTCAGGAGTCCAGAATAAGGACTTTGTTCTGTATTCCTGGAAAGGGGCCTTCTTGTGTTGACCACCTTCTGGACAATAATGCCCATGTGCAAATTACTTCTCAGAATGAAGGGCACTCATTCATCCAGGTCAGAGAGGCAAGCTGGCTCTCCTTCATGTTCCATAGAACAGCAGGCTAACCAGCAAGCCCTCAAGGATGAAAGGATAGCTATCCTTTGGTATGGCAGATATTGGTTGCTCTCACTCATTACAGGACAAGAGTGGGAATTTGCGGCCACCTAGTGGGTTATGACTCCATGGCTCCAAGGGGGGGGGGGGGAAAGGGCAGAATTTTTGTCAGAAAAACAGCAAGGGGAAGGGAATGTGTGCAAGGAAGGCCAAAACTCGATTTTCCAATGGCAATTGGGATCAATCTGGAAAGGAGATAACTTAAATTCATTTGCCCTTGGACCAGAAGGAGACCAGTTCCCTCGCAAATGTCTACTTCAGCTTACACATAAACAAGCCTCCTGAGCACCTTCGAATGCCTTGGGCCCCAGGATGGCCACATACTTCTGAAACTCAAGTAAGCAATAAGGAGCCCTGTGTAAAATTCTCTCCCTCAGTCACAAGGACTAGATCAGACTCCCAGCTGGAAGGCAGAGTGTGTGAACTGAGTCCAAGTAAGAAAAACATCCATCGGTGAGGGATGACAACAAAGTGAGTCAAGGTTCTGCAATCAAATGGGCACGGGTCAAATCGAGGATGGCTATATCTATCCTACTGTCCTCTTGTCCCATCAGGAAGTGGGATCCTCCTATAAACTTTGGCGTAGCCTACCCAAGGGCATTCTCTGTGGGCACCTTGACACACCCTAGGTTTGGAGGTTGCCACATAATTGTGAAAGCCAATTGAAAAGGGCCCAATGCAATACATATCTCACCATCACAAGGAAACCACCAGACTTCCAAGCTGAAAGTCTGAAAGTTAAATTTCACATATGCATGAAAGTGTATACTTGTCTTTCTCAGATGGACTCGTTTTGCTTAGCATAATACATTCTAGTTAAAGCTAAATAGCTACAAATGGCTAGACTCCATGCATTTTGATGTCTAAGTGATATTCTTATCAAGATAAAAAGCTTTTGCACAGTGAAGGAAACAATCAAAAGAACTAAACCTGCCTATGGAATGGGAGAAGATATTTGAAAATGGCATATGATAAAGTGTTAGTATCCAAAATCTAGAAACAACATATCAAACTCAACACCCAAAAAACCAAACAGCCCACTTATGAACTGGGAAAAGACATGAATAGACACTTTTCCAAAGAAGACTTCTACACAGCCAACAGACACGTGGAAAGATGGTCAACATCACTCATCATTAGGGAATGCAAAGCAAAACCATGATGCCATACCACCTCACACCTGTTAGAATGGGTAACATTAACAACACATGAAACACCAGTTGTTGGTGAGGTTATGGAGAAAGGGGAGCACTCTTGCACTTCTGGCTGAAATGCAAACTAGTGCAGTGCCTATGTTATGATTTTTTTAAGGAAAATGTGAGAGAGCACTCCTTCTATGCTTACTAGTTCTCATTTCTGTGTACTATTTACGGCACTGTCATCACGTGAAGTTTATGCCCTGTGATGAGTAAGCAAATTGGAAAACAACATAAATGGATATTTAAGGATACGGACCAGGGTTTCCCTGTTAAAATGAAACAAACAAACAAACAAACCAACAAACCAACAGCTAACCAAACCAAATATCCAAATTCACATTGTGATTCCACTCTGTGAAAATAATGGTCATATGTAGCAAAATAGTACAGGCTGCGATTGTCTTTGAATACCAGGATTTTTATTTCCTTCACTACCCTGATTTTGTCTTTCCCAATAACACAGAAAGCTGGTGCCAAATGTAACCTGGTTTGGTTAAGCTGGTCCCTAATCAAAGAAAGGAAAGATGACACAATGCAGGTTTCCAAAGAGAATGATTTGATTTCCACAGGATTACAGAAGCCCTTAAAAAAATAAAGAGGCCTAGAAGATTTCTGCCAAAGTGCTATAAATTGGTGAGACAAATTGCCAGACATATACCTGGTCCACTCCAGTTTATTTCTTTGGTCTATGAATGAACACACAAGGGAAATTATAACACACCTTTTGTTCAATATAAAAATACACTTCCAAAAGCTCTAATGAATTACTTTTACAAAACCTATGTACCAAATTTTCCTTTTGGAAGAAGTTTCCTTTGAATTTCAGGTCTCTTAAATGCTCCTTTGCTGTTACCCACCATCCCTGCTAACCACATGGACCCCCATTTTCACTTCTGTATTCCTCATTAGAAGTGATCTCCACGTGGGCATAGATCATGTTTTGCCATGGTCACTAATAAAGATATAGTGCTGGGCACAGAGAAAGGATGGGTGGTGGTTCAAGGAATTCATACAGACGAACCTGTATTTGAGGTGGATCAAGAATGTCACAAGTACAGGCCCAGGATGGCATGCACAGAGTATTTCCCACTGATATTCCATTGTTAAGCCTCCTTTATCTTTAAAATGTTTTAATCCTAATTTTTCTTCAATGCCTGAAAAACTACTGCTAAGTATTTCTGAATGCAAGGTAGCAGGAGGAGGCTACATGAGGAGCAATCTCTGTGCTCTGTGCCTTGGAGGACCTTGTAGCTTCCTTTAAGGTAGCTATTAACCCACTGCAGGCATGGCAAGAGTGCCTTAAGTCAGTTGTATGTAATTCACCTAGTAAACAATTGGATAGGTCCTCACTTAATTTTTCCTTTTTTTACACTGTATCTTATTTTTTGTTTCTTTAATTCCAGTTCGTTAATATGCAGAGTTATATTACTTGCAGGTATACAATTCCATGTATCACCCTGTGCTCTTTATGACACGTACATCTCTCAATTCTCATCACCTATTTAACCAACCATGCTCCCATCCACCTCCCATCGGATACTATCTCATTGTACTCTCTTAAGAGTCTGTTTCCTGAGAGGGAAAGAAGATGGCGGTGTAGGAGGACGCTGGGCTCACCGCACGTCCTGCTGATCACTTCGATTCCACCTACACCTGCCTAAATAACCCAGAAAACCACCAGAAGACTAGCAGAATGGAGTCTCTGGAGCCAGGCGCAGACTAGAGGCCCCCTGAAGAGGGTAGGAAGGGCTGCGAGGCGGTGCGCGCTCCACGGACTGGTGGGAGGGAGCCGGGGCGGAGGGGCAGCCTGCCGGCCAAGCAGAGCCCCCGAGTCTGGCTGGCAAAAGCGGAGGGGCCGGACGAAGTGTGTTCCGACAGCAAGCATGACTTAGCATCTGGGAGGTCATAAGTTAACAGCTCTGCTCAGAAATTGGGAAGGCTGGAGGACAAAGGGAGGGAGAGTTGCTGAGCCCCGCGACAACAGAGCTCAGTTTGACGGGGAACAAAGGCGCTCGCCAGCGCCATCTCCCCCGCCCATCCCCCAGCCAAAATCCCAAAGGGAACCATTTCCTGCCAGGGAACTTGCTCCCTCAGCGCAAACACCCAACGCTGTGCTTCTGCAGAGCCAAACCTCCAGCAGCAGATCTGACTCCCTCCCGCTGCCACAGGGCCCCTCCTGAAGTGGATCACCTAAGGAGAAGCAAGCTAAGCCTGCCCCTCCTGCCCCCGTGCACCTTGCCTACCCACCCCAGCTCATACGCCAGATCCCCAGCACCACAAGCCTGGCAGTGTGCAAGTACCCCAGACGGGCCACGCCACCCCACAGTGAATCCTGCACCTAGGAGAGGGGAAGAGAAGGCACACACCAGTCTGACTGGGGCCCCAGTGGTGGGCTGGGGGCAGACATCAGGTCTGACTGCGGCCCCGCCCACCAACTCCAGTTAGACACCACAGCACAGGGGAAGTGCCCTGCAGGTCCGCACCACTCCAGGGACTATCCAAAATGACCAAACGGAAGAATGCCCCTCAGAAGAATCTCCAGGAAATAACAGCTAATGAACTGATCAAAAAGGATTTAAATAATATAACGGACAGTGAATTTAGAATAATAGTCATAAAATTAATCGCTGGGCTTGAAAACAGTATAGAGGACAGCAGAGAATCTCTTGCTACAGAGATCAAGGGACTAAAGAACAGTCAGGAGGAGCTGAAAAACACTTTAAACGAAATGCAAACCAAAATGGAAACCACGACGGCTCGGCTTGAAGAGGCAGAGGAGAGAATAGGTGAACTAGAAGATAAAGTTATGGAAAAAGAGGAAGCTGAGAAAAAGAGAGATAAAAAAATCCAGGAGTATGAGGTATGAGGGGAAAATTAGAGAACTAAGTGAGACACTAAAAAGAAATAATATACGCATAATTGGTATCCCAGAGGAGGAAGAGAGAGGGAAAGGTGCTGAAGGGGTACTTGAAGAAATTATAGCTGAGAACTTCCCTGAACTGGGGAAGGAAAAAGGCATTGAAATCCAAGAAGCACACAGAACTCCCTTCAGACGTAACTTGAATCGATCTTCTGCACGACATATCATAGTGAAACTGGCAAAATACAAGGATAAAGAGAAAATTCTGAAAGCAGCAAGGGATAAACGTGCCCTCACATATAAAGGGAGACCTATAAGACTCGTGACTGATCTCTCTTTTGAAACTTGGCAGGCCAGAAAGAATTGGCACGAGATCTTCAGTGTGCTGAACAGAAAAAATATGCAGCCGAAAATCCTTTATCCAGCAAGTCTGTCATTTAGACTAGAAGGAGAGATCAAGGTCTTCCCAAACAAAAACTGAAGGAATTTGTCACCACTAAACCAGCCCTACAAGAAATCCTAAGGGGGCTCCTGTGAGACAAAGTACCAGAGACATCACTACAAGCATAAAACATACAGACATCACAGTGACTCTAAACCCATATCTTTCTATAATAACACTGAATGTAAATGGATTACATGCGCCAACCAAAAGACATAGGGTATCAGAATGGATAAAAAACAAGACCCATCTATTTGCTGTCTACAAGAGACTCATTTTAGATGCGAGGACACCTTTAGATTGAGAGTGAGGCGATGGAGAACTATCTATCATGCTACTGGAAGCCAAAAGAAAGCTGGAGTAGCCATACTTATATCAGACCAACTAGACTTTAAATGAAAGGCTGTAACAAGAGATGAAGAAGGGCATTATATACTAATTACAGGGTCTATCCATCAGGAAGAGCTAACAACTATAAATGTCTATGCGCTGAATACCGGAGCCCCCAAATATATAAAACAATTACTCATAAACATAAGCAACCTTATTGATAAGAATGTGGTAATTGCAGGGGACTTTAACACCCCACTTACAGAAAAGGATAGATCATCTAGACACACGGTCAATAAAGGAACAAGGGCCCTGAATGCTACATTGGGTCAGATGGACTTGACAGATATATTTAGAACTCTGCATCCCAAAGCAACAGAATATACTTTCTACTCGAGTGCACATGGAACATTCTCCAAGATAGATCATATACTGGGTCACAAAACAGCCCTTCATCAGTATACAAGAATTGAAATTATACCATGCAAACTTTCAGACCGCAATGCTATGAAGCTTGAAATCAACCACAGGAAAAAGTCTGGAAAACCTCCAAAAGCATGGAGGTTAAAGATCACCCTACTAAAGAATGAGTGGGTCAACCGGGCAATTAGAGAAGAAATTTAAAAATAGATGTGGAAACAAATGAAAATGAAAATACAACCATCCAAATGCTTTGGGATTCAGCGAAGGCAGTCCTGAGAGGAAAATACATCGCAATCCAGGCCTATCTCAAGAAACAAGAAAAATCCCAAATACAGAATCTAACAGCACACCTAAAGGAAATAGAAGCAGAACAGCAAAGGCAGCCTAAACCCAGCAGAAGAGAAATAATAACGATCATAGCACAAATAAACAATATAGAATCTAAATAAACGGTAGAGCAGATCAACGAAACCAAGAGTTGGTTTTTTTGAAAAAATAAACAAAATCGAAAAAACTCTAGCCAGGCTTCTCAAAAAGAAAAGGGAGATGACCCAAATAGATAAAATCATGAATGAAAATGGAATGATTACAACCAATCCCTCAGAGATACAAGCAATTATCGGGGAATACTATGAAAAATTGTATGCCAACGAACTGGACAACCTGGAAGAAATGGACAAATTCCTAAACACCCACACTCTTCCAACACTCAATCAGGAGGAAATAGAAAGCTTGAACAGACCCATCACCGGCGAAGAAATTGAATCGGTTATCAAAAATCTCCCAACAAATAAGAGTCCAGGACCAGATGGCTTCCCAGGGGAGTTCTACCAGACGTTTAAAGCAGAGATAATATCTATACTTTTCAAGCTATTCCAAGAAATAGAAAGGGAAGGAAAACTTCCAGACTCATTCTATGAAGCCAGTATTACTTTGATTCCTAAACCAGACAGAGACGCAGTAAAAAAAGAGAACTACAGGCCAATATTCCTGAGGAATATAGATGCAAAAATTCTCAATAAGATACTAGCAAATAGAATTCAACAGCATATAAAAAGAATTATTCACCATGATCAACTGGGATTCATTCCTGGGATGCAGGGCTGGTTCAACATTCGCAAATCAATCAACGTGATACATCACATCAATAAAAGAAAAGATAAGAACCATATGATCCTGTCAATCGATGCAGAAAAGGCCTTTGACAAAATCCAGCACCCTTTCTTTTCTTTTTTTTTTTTTCAACGTTTATTTATTTTTGAGACAGAGACAGAGCATGAACAAGGGAGGGTCAGAGAGAGAGCAGGAGGCACGGAATCTGAAACAGGCTCCAGGCTCTGAGCTGTTAGCACAGAGCCCGACGCGGGGCTTGAACTCACGAACCGCGAGATCGTGACCTGAGCCGAAGTCGGCCGCTTAACCGACTGAGCCACCCAGGCGCCTCCCAGCACCTTTTCTTAATAAAAACCCTTGAGAAAGTCGGGATAGAAGGAACATACTTGAAGATCATAAAAGCCATTTATGAAAAGCCCACAGCTAACATCATCCTCAATGGGGAAAAACTGAGAGCTTTTTCCCTGAGATCAGGAACACGACAGGGATGCCCACTCTCACCAGTGTTGTTTAACATAGTGTTGGAAGT